>NC_069725.1:21501066-21801066 GCF_027358585.1 Pangasianodon hypophthalmus
TTTGCAGTTATGACACCACAGGGCATCGACTCTTAAGAAGAAGAAGACATTTTAGAGCTGTCTGTACAGGGGAAGCTCTTTTGTTTGATTTGCAGTCATACTTTCCTTCTGGTCAGCTATGAATAAAAACAAAACAAATAGCCCGGACGTGAAATTTGCTCATGCGGACTAGTAATTTGTCCACCCCTGGGTTTGGAACGTATTGCACCAGTTGCGTAACCGAGCCTCGGTGCATGGGCAAGAACAAGGAGCTGCACCATACATGTCATCACACCCCTTTCGGAAATACATAATCACTGGCCTTTTCGAGGTTGTAATATAAAACAGTATATAAAATAGAAATCTTACTCATGCCATGTGTAATAAACAGATCGGACAATTACACGCAGGACAACCTTGAGCCAAAAACGTCCTTGCTTCGTCCCTGACCTCTTAATAAAGTAACCGTTACTGTTATAACATAATCACGGCATGTTTATTTAATATTCTTCACACACATATTAGATAAAGACTCCTTCTAAACCTGTTTTTTTTTTTTTTTTTTAAATGAAGTGTTTTGTTTACACTATGGCTTTAAGATGGATTTGTAGCGACTGGTTGAATTAATCCTTGTTGATTTAGCATTAGTGTTACACCCGGACGTTTCAATGCCGCTGTTAATGAAACACTCTTAGGACTTGTTGTTATTCTGAAACCCGCTCTTGTTTTTAGCTTGTATAACCTCGTGACATCTGTACTAACATTAACAACAGCAACGGGTTGTAATTACTGTTGCTGGAAGCGACCTGATAGATGAGAAGCTGTGGAAAGGTGTGTCAGTAAGTCAGTTCGTGTAATAGCGTAATCTCTCAGGCTTTAGTTTTAGTGTGTGGGTGTGTAAGTGTATCATCCGTCTTTTGCTTTTAGGCAAGAGCTAAGCAATTTAGGTAATAATTAGACATCTGTTTGTGATCAAGCTGATGTGCAATCCTCGTGTCTGTTTCCACGAGTTTGTGGAACAAAAAGGCAGTACCATGAAACGCTGACGTTGCAGCGAGAACGAGACGGAAAGCTTGAGTTTGGAAGAATACTGCACTGCTTGACATTAGTTATGTTGAGAAACAGTAGTACGTACAACAGGAATGTATAGCCTACAGCACACTATATGATTTTTTTTTTTTTTTTTAAACGGATTTACGTATGATTTATGTGTTCCATCCTCGTCTTCGCACTAGCTACACCGTCAGATTTGCAAAGCAAGCTACGTACTAGCTACGTACACTCACCAGAGGCAAGAATGATCTCTGCTACTTTCTTCCACATTTTATTTTTCTTTGTAATTTCTCTAGAACAAGAGGTTGAGGTTGTGTATGATAGGATAATGATAGGATTTGAAGCCACGCTTCTTCCATTTTTGCGCATCAAACAATAATGTCGTGAGTGGGGAATTGTCAAAACGTCGGGATTTTCTCAATTCTGAAAGCTTTGTCTCTTGCTAGATTGAATATAAAGGTGAGAGACGAGGCTTATCACTGAACAGTTAAACATCACAAACACATTACGCTATCATGCGAATGGGAGTTATTATTGTGAGTTCATGTTTATGCCAAGGTTTAGCACAGCGCAGTTGTTTAATCTATTGATTTGCCCTTTATTAATGGAGTTTAAAGGACACCAGCATTGCCAGCTCTCAGTCTTTCAAGGCTGATCCAAAATACGATAAAATACGCTTGTGGTTTCAGAGCCAAGGATTAAAAAAAAGTGTAAATCACTACAGGGCAAAAGTTTACATCCCCATGCTTTTTTTTTTAATGGAAAATATGAGTTTTTAGAACTATTTATTTACAAAAATATCATTCCAGAATGCTAAAAAAAATAGGTTTATGTATGTATATGAAACGAGAGTCCAAAAGGTAGAATTAAATTTAAAAAAAAAAAAAAAAAAAGGTAATATCCCATCTGATGAGGCAATATATGTGAGCGAAATGTCAGTAAAAGAATCTCTAAACACATCACAAAGTTGTAAATATAAATATATTTAAACATGTTTCAGGGTAGAGTTTTCCTTTAATGGAGCATGATTTGTTTACTACCTTTGTTTTCTAGTGAAAGATTTGCCACAGACAGACCAAAACGACGGACCAACTGGAATTCTAGCAAAATCCGTTGTCACTGAAAATAATCAGTTACAGCACCAAATGTATTTGTCTAAAGCCGTGCCCAAATAAACCGACATGCTTTCTGTTTACTGTTCACAATAAGACGTTGCATTTTAACGACATGCTGTTAGACCAGAAACCTCCATTTCGGAGAGTCTGAGCAGCACACCAACCCAGCAATTAGCCTACACTCGAGTTGACAGAATACTTGTGGCCATTTCGCTATGCTGAAGAAGAGTTTGGTAGTAAACTATGCCTGTCCTGCTTTGAAGTATCGGAAAGGACATTTTAAGGTCACGGATCCCACAATCTTGCGGTGTGTATCTCTCACTGAAAAACTATGCTTTCGCTGTCATGGCACTGCTCGGCTTAGAGCACTTTCACACCTGTTAGTCTGAATCAGTACAGAATGAAGTCTTCTTATTCTTCTTATTGATTCAGAATTGTTTCGTTTGCTATTTTGTGCGGTTTGATTTCACTCTGTTTACAATTAAGCGCAAAAAGCGTTGGTCGAGGGGCACATAGGGCTGAAAGCGTCCTCGTAAATCTCTTTCAGTCACTGGTCAGAAGTACGGCAGTGGAAAAAGATAAACAAACCTTCTCCAAAATTGGTGCTAAATAAATGATTAGATAATGAAATGCATACATACACTACTGTACAAAGAAAAAGGTATGATCATTGATACGGTGAAGTTTTCTGCAAAGAGATGTTTAACACGTGGAAGGAGTCTCCAGTGTGAGCGCTTTGTAACAGAAAGTACATTTTTCTGCCACAGGAAAGTCTTTTTGCAGTTTCTCAGAAAGCAAAACAAAACGGACAGAATTTTGGACAGAATGGTTCTGTTAACAGTTAACAGAAATAACTTGTTTTATTACCATTAAATGTAACTGCAAATGGACAAAAACTGACCTCATTCTTTAATTAGTACAAAAAATGTAATAGTTAGCAAATTGCTGTGGGCTAAGAGGAATAAAACACTTTGGGAATAAACAACTTCAAGGTGTTAACAGTAGCTCCGCTTCCTCACACCACAACGTTAGTGATTATTTTTCTATAACAGCACACCTCTGAGTGTTTATGTAGTGTTAATGTAGTAGATATTTCTGAATTGTTTGTATTTAACAGCAGTTTTGTTTTGCTGGTGGATCATCCAAGACATTTCATTTTCTCTTCTACATATTTAGTTTTTTTCTTGTTGTTCCTAGATTATTTAATTCAGTACTAAGCAGCACAGACACGGTTTAAAATGCACGAATAAAGCACATAGTTTTATAATAGTTGTATTTCCATGTTGTATATAGAAGAAGGCTGTGGACAAAAAAAAAATCCCTGGTGAAGTCACGGATTCAGCTCATTATTTCCCAGAAGTGTTTCTCGCCGTGAGCCAACATTGTGAGAATCTCAGCGAGCGTATCAAACACACCCTCTTGGAAGCTCGCGCATTGTATTTGGCCCTCTCATCTTACCGCTTTCACCTTTAACCTCGATCTCTCTCTCGCCAGCGGAACTTTTCTACTCACTATCATCAGCGCCGCTCTGCAGCGCTCTCTCTCTCTCTCTCTCTCTCTCTCTCTTTCTCTCTCTCTCTCTCTCTCTTTCTCTCTCTCTCTCACACACTCACTCACACACACACACACACAATGGACTCCAAGTCCTGCAGCACAGTGGAAAATGATCAATTAGTGTGGGCTGAATTGGTGAGGTTGTCATAACAACGGAGAAAACAGAAAGCATCTCTTGTGTTTGTAAAGCAACAGCAATGAGGCGAAATTACGCAATATGTTGTGTAAACACTCTGTAGATCCTGATGTTCGGCATTAGCCGAAGGACTGCAAAACTCGTAACACTCGATACTTTTGTCGTAAACCTTTGGCTAATGAGAGGATCTCCTCTGAAAAGCTGTCGAGCACGTGGCTGTCCACAGTTAAAACAAGGTGAAGTGTCAAACTCTTAAACCAGTCTAGTGGCCTTGGCTTGAACCCACACTCTGCCCTATTCACCTCTCGAGCAGCTTTTCTTTGTTTGCGTACAGCTCATTTTCAGAAGTGGCGGTTTTACTAGCTGCACTAATACGCCCCCAGATGAAGCTGCGTTCACTTCAGCGAGCTAAATTGTTGATTTTGGCCGTGAGCTCATGTTTCTCTTTTGCCCGTGTGGTATTAATTGGTTGAAAGAGCTTTTAGGTTTAGGCTTAGCTCTTGATTGGCCAGTGAGCTCGACACTCCGCTCATGACATGATACTTATTGTAGTTCATTTAACATTTCTGGAGGTTTTTTTTTTTCCGTTGTGCATCTGATACGCATGTAAAGTCATGTGCAATATGCCAGCGTCCTATTGCGCCTCATAATTCTCACGATTGACTATAATATCGCCCAGTATTAACGCTTTGTGACAATCAGTAAATCTGTGTGACTTTGGGACAAGTCAGTACATTTTCAGGACAGAGGAGTTTGCACTTTGTGGTTTCTCAGTAATCAGATGTGTTTTTTGTGTTATTCACTTCAAGAGAAAGGAAAACGGTGATTGCTCTAGGCATCCACGTTTTTCCGAGCAGAAGCACTGGAATGCGTTAAGATCAGAACTCGGGAAAATCGACCTGGAACTTTCCGAATACTGAGTACAGTGGATTGCAGCTTGTGGATACTGAGCTCTGTAATGGTACCTCAATAGTCAAAACTGTTTGCTGAATTGCTCCGTACCCTTTTCCCAATGTATTAGTTAATATTACAGATCTAAAAATTTCAATACGGTTGAAATTTGTATCAAATTAAACCCTTCTGTCTTTTTTGAGGGTCTCTTAATTTTCTAATTTTCTGTCTTTTGTGGAAACTACGCATTTAATCAGAGTGCACAAATCTGTATCCAGAAAGGTCTCAATTTCCACGCTTAGCTATTTATAGTGTACATTTCACACTGGAATGGGGAACCCTTGTTTCAGTTTTTACAAAGTGGCATGTTTGGAGCTCCCTGACAGTCTGTTTCACTTCCAGGAAGCGTATTTGTAGCATTTTGAGTAAGCAAGCACAAGACGATAGAGGTTTTTCTTGTTTACTCTGGTTGTCATTAGCAGCCATCGAGTATACACAACGGATATGCTAGCACACAGCACACATGGAGGCAAGTCAAAGAAAATTAACATCAGTGAAGAGTTTTATTCCAGGTCTGTTCTCCACATGTAACCGCAATAACGGCCATTTTCAGTAGCAGGAGGCGGAGTTTAGGCACTTATGTAACAAGAAAATGGTGTGCTGTTATAAGAAAATAACAATTATTCAGCTTGATCAATGTTTTTAATTATGAGGTGACTGCATGTTGTGCTGGTAGAGATTTACATGATGGCTTTGTGAGGTGCGATTCGGAAGATTATGCACCGTAAAGTGTTCGCTGTGCGATAGAAAATAAATGCTAGTGAACCTACTTGTCCACCAGCTACGAATGAAAACTTAATCAGCTAGAAACGCAATCTGTTTGTCCTGGATGCTCAGGCTGGTGACTTGCTCACCCTTACGTTAGCCTGACATTTGAACTTGAAGAGTGAAAACCAGTCACATGATCACATCGATGTAAACCTGTTGTGTAAAACGACTAAAATAAAAATCCGTTCCCAAATGTCTCTCATTGATTGCGCAGTTTGAAACCACTTGGTACGTAGAAGCCCTTCATATTTGATGATTAAGAAATTTCCAGGTAAGTCTAAATTAATGAACAGGCCTCCTCTGTGTCGCTTGCTTTCAAGCCTTGGGGTGAGCCTCTGTGCTTGCAGTCACACTCAGCTGGCATGTAAAGCAGCTCGCAGCCACAGCGCTATAGGATTTGAATAATTAAGCGTTCAGGCTTGGATTGACATAAAGCTGTGGTAGCTCAGCTAAAAGGATCTATGCATTTTTTTCAGCTGCTCCCATTCTGAAAATGCGCTCCATCACTTTCTATAGTGTTATTAAAGAAACTGCTCGATTAGGAGAAAGTACACATACATTGCTAAGTCATAGTGAAGGAAAATAGTGCATGATTACTGGATGGAAAATAGATAGATTTTAGAGAATAGTGTCTGATTTCAAGGGTATAACTAGTTGACATGAATGCCCACACACACACACACACACACACACACACGTCTTTCTCAGAAATATATGTCAGAGACTGGGATGGTAGTGAGATTTTTTTTATTATTATTTTTATCAAGATAACGGTTTATTTTCAATTTTCCAATCACTTATGTTAAAACAACCTGTCTCTTCTCTCTCTCTCTTGAAATTTCATAAAACTGCAACTTCATGTCATCCATCCATTTTCTGTACCACTTATCCTACACAGGGTTGCAGGGCAACCTGGAGCCTATCTCAGGGAACTCAGGGCACAAGGCGGGGGACACCATGCCAGCCACTTTGGAAATGCTACAGTGCATGTCTTTAGAATGGGCAAGGAAACCCCCAAAGCACGGGGAGAAGATGCGAACTCTGTGCACAGAGGGCGGAGGTGGGAATCAAACCCCCAACTCCGGAGGTGTGAGACAAATGTGCTAACCACTAAACCACTGTGCCCTCAACCTCATGTCATGTTACCAACAATTCAGAAAGCACAAAATCCTGACCATTTGAAAGATCTTCCATGGTGCAAAAACATAGTTACAGCTTTACATTTGAGTGTTACAAAACACTCACACTGGAGACTCCTTTCATGAATGCTAAATAAACATCTCCTCAGAGAAAACTCGACCATATCACTGATTACACGCAATTTTTACTCCATTTAGACTGAATATTGTATTTAAATCTCAGTGTAACCCAGTTATACTGAACACACTGGATTACAGAATAACAAGCGATCTGTTTGTCAGTTCCCAGCACTATTTTATTTTTTTTTTTCCTTATCTACATCTCAGGTGTAAAACAGGTTTGGTACAAAAATAAACAACGAGAGATATCTGATACCAGATCCGCATTTTTATTTTGAGAATATGCTCGCGGCACTGAGGGAATTTATATCTGACACGAAGATGCTTGAACTTTGGCACATTTTTCGTCTGGGCCTGGGAATAACGATGACAGCGGAACATAATGTCAGTGTTGGTCTGCTTTCAGGTAATAAATGTAAGTCTTGGGTTAACCTCTGTGATTATCATTTATGACTGTGTGATCTCTGGGAAAATTAAGCTCTTTTTTCCCATAAAGATACTACTTTGCATTTTAGTTTCTCTTTCCAGTTCTTGCAGCTTCCAGGAGCTAATGTGCCTTAAGTAAGATTTTATTTGTGTATTATTAGTGTTTCATCAAATATATCAATCCTGATTGTGTTCTATAGAGCGTCCTGGACTTATTTATTCCAATCCGTTTAATGCCTTTTCATTTGTAAATGTAATGGACTAAGAGAGCGGTGCAGAAAGCAAGAATGAGGCGTTTATCTTCTTTCTGTCTTCCTGCAGGGATGAGATTAAGCAGTGGATACTTTATCACACATCAGGCCCACAGTGAGACAGCTCTGTTAACACTCTGTCTCGCTGCGATCACATTCACGAGTTGATTTGATTTGCCAATTAAACAAATTAAACCAAAGATTTAAATGCAGTTGTGGATTGACTGGCATGACCAAATAAACATACATTATTGTTAAAACATCACGCAAATACATACAGCAGCAGACAGAACTACATTTACACACACACACACACACACACACACACACACACACACTCATAAGTTGTAGCTCATCTTGCTGAAAGCCTTTTAGCTTTTGACAGATTTGATTTGTAATTCCAAAATTAAAAGCTCATTCATTATATATTTGAAATGTGATCACTTTATCTGATTTCACGAGAGTGCATTGTGTAGAAGAGTGTTTGGGATTGAAATTTTCACTGTATGATAACCAGGTCTAAAATTATTGGTATTAATTAACAAATTTAAAAAAACACACACACCCAAGCTGGTGGTGAAAAATGTATTAGCAATTCTTTGGCTAAAAGTCTCTTTGGATATCCTTGTGTATATAAAAAACAACCAAAATGAAATTTTTCTTCTTTTCATATTAAAAATCTCTTACATTGTCAGCTATCAAACACGTGTTTGCTAGCTGTTGTGTATGATAAAGTTAGGAATGTGCTAGGAGTGGGAGCAGAGGTAGCAATGTAAGATTTTTCCATCAGTAAAGGAATACACAGCTAAAGGGTTTCAGTGCTGTAGTATAATTTAGGGCGAGTCCAGAGGCAGTTTTTTTTTTTTTTTTTTTTTTTTTTTTTGGCTTCGTAGCCAGACACAAAAGGAATGTGAAACTCTGGAGTAAGAAACTTGATCAGGTAAAAAGCCAGTGGTGAGGTCATCATTCGATCATACGCTATAACTAACCGTTACTCCGTGACAACCGTAATTGTATAAGACGGGTAGTTGTACTCTGTGGTGTAAGGCTGTCAGAATGAATTTCACCCCTTAATACAAAACAAACCAACCTGTATTTGTGAAAGCAAAATTTGTCACAAAAATTTGCCTTTTTTTCATAATATTTGTGTGCTTACTCTTCCCACATACAATGAGTCACCAGTTAATTAGGTGGGTGTTAAACTCAGTTTCTGCCCGGATCAGCATATTTATAAGCCCTTGAAAGGCCAAAAGCAAAAGCTGTTATGTTTTTAAATTATAATATGAATAAAATTTTTTTTTTTTTTTATACTTTTTACCTGATCAAGTTTTAAATCTCATAATTACTCAGTTTACCCTATGCATTCTGGTTTCATAATACTGACAAATAATGTATTCTTTAATACAGTATATGGCCAAAAGTTTGTGGACACCTTTTTGAGCATCCCATTCCAGATTTTTTTCCCCTCTTTGCTGTTATAATGAGCTCCACTCTTCTGCGAAGGCTTTCCACCAGATTTTGGAGCGTGGCTGTGAGGATTTGTGTTCATTCAGCTACAAGAGCATTAGTGAGGGCAGCATATATGATGCTACAGCATATAAAGACAATTTATACAATTGTGCACTTCCAACTTTGTGGCAACAGTTTGGGGAAGAACCACATATGGGTGTGATGGTCAGGTGTTTCCAAACGTTTGGCCTCATACACACAGCTTCTTTAATTTGTCAAGTTTTCAGCCTTCTTGTCCATTAACATTTTTTCGACATCTTCGTAAGTCACTAAACAGCTATCACACGGCTGCTGTTAACTGGGAAGGGTAAAGGCATAGTGCTTACTCAGAAATACATGAAGCTTCATCTTTACAAACTTCTCAAACACACTCGGAGGAAAGCGCTATTCGCCCTCTTCCACATACATGAGCATGTGATTGGCTAGTGTTGCTGTGATTGACAGGATAGAGAGTAACGCCATCTCTCCAACCCAGAGAGCATGGCCAATTTGCTCTTTGATGGTTGTGGTATCTTCTGGATTCAAACTTACAATGTAAGCAGGGGTCTCCAACATTTTTTTCATTCAAGAGCATCTTTGAAAAAATGAAAGTGGCCAAGAGCTTGTAGTCATTGAGAGAAGTCTATACTGGAGTGTATCAACTTATCTCTCATAGAGTCATTTAAGTGTTGTCAGCCGTGTTCTGAATTTAGATTTAATTACATTTATCTCAGAAAACGCTGCTTCACAAAGGCATGTGCAGCCAAATAAAGCCGACTTTCAGAGCGGATTGGTTCAGGAGATTCAGTTTCCCTGCTATATTTGTCAGGAATGCAAGATCAAGCAGCCAACAAGTGTCAGACAATAGGGTTATGTCTTCCTTCCTTGATTCCATGAAGGCTTTGATTTCATTAAACAAGGAAAGAAAGCATTGTAGTATCTTACCCCTGCTTAGCCATCTGATTCCAGTGTGGAGAAGAACATCATCATACTCAGCACACAATTCCTCAAGAAACAGTTTGAATCTTTTGTGTTGTTCAGCCTTTGCTCGAACGATGAAGTGATAGTTCAGAAATTCATCCTTGCAGACTGCGATATGCTGGTGCTGTGTGTGTTGTTATAGCCACTAGATTTTCAGTGGAAATTCTTTCCACGAAGTAGGGCTTCAAAACCTCGTAGATATCAACGCCTCTGGAAGTGGTTTTCATTGGAAGCAATGTTAAAAAAAAATCATCAAACGCTGTCCAGATGTCCATCATCAAACACCGTCCAGATGAACACTGCTGATCACATTTACCTGAAAACCATTTGCACCTTGCTAGGTCCCATTCCAGCCGTCTCCTCTGATCTCTCCTTGCCACCAAGCTGTAGATTATAGCAATAGCTGACTTCATTTCTGTCTTACTTCTGTGGTCCTTGAACAGCTTTTCATTGGCCATCACAGTCACCGCTTCCTTTACTACCCCACCATTGGTGAAGGGCTTCTTGGGCTTTGTTAGGACGTGCGCCACTTTAAACGATGCCACAATGGCTGCGTTGCTGTTCTTTGTCAGTTTAGCGAAAAGAAATTGCTGTCTTGTAAGTGCTTTCAGGTCCTTTACCTTGTCCTTCTGTAGCTTGCTCCCTGTAGGAATGATAAGTTGCTGTGAACTGTAGCAAAATGCCGCTCAGTGTTACATTTTTTTCCGAATGAGATGCTTGTACCGCAGATGAGGCACACACACTTTTCATTGTTATTTCCATTCCTCCTGGAAAAGTATGTTTTCTGCCTTTTCTTGGCCTGAACTTTTTCTTCATTCATGGAGATTTTATTTGTTACATTAGCTTAGTCTCCATCATTCGGCGTAACTGACATGCCTAGTAAATTGACAAATTTGGCAGTGTCCTACTTCATTTGATTGAAAGCCGACGTCACAAATAATCCCTTTGTTTATTTGATTGGATTGAAATGGAAACGTGTTTCCAGGGTGCGTTCATTTAATGAATGGATTGTTGGATTTTTTTATAAGTGTCACCATTTGGTGAGTTACTTAAATGCAGACAGGGAGTTACTGGTAGCTCGAGAGCGGCGTGTTAGAGATGCCTGCGATAGAGCAATCGACGACAGAGTGAACGCTTTTGTTTTGAGAAGCTGAGGGAATCCATTTTATCCAACGTTTCAATCCACAAGCACTCTATGAATCATGCAAAATACAAATCAACGCTCTTTGTTGCATTTGTTTCTGTGTTCATTTGTTTTTCTATTCAGGTCCATATAGTGTTTGTACGAGAATGACTGGACTATAGGGTAATCAGAATAAACACAAATATGTGGTTCATTCACTGTTCTCATGTCTTGTGTCATTTTTAACTGAACTTTATTGTAAATACAGCTGGTCAAGTTTGATTTTTGAACTCCAGTGTTGAAATGTTGGGTAATGACTAAATATTGGGCTGAATCACTTTTTTATTTTGTTTATTTTTTTCACAAGTTCGCACAGGCAACTTGCCAGCCCTCTTTTACTCTATCCGTCAATGGAGAATGACAACCACTAGCCAGATATTATACTCTGAGGGATTTTGGGAGTTTTTTAAACTCTGTGTGCTTACTGCTTTATTATACACACCAACATTGTTAATCGATCTTATAAAACACGTGGTGTTTTACTTTATTTGTTTTTATTCCTCTTACACCACAGCAACTTGCCAACTATTACATGTTATTATTAAGTAAACAATAACACATTGTACTATTTATGGGTTTATAGTTACATTTATTGTTGTTGAACGGCCACGTAATAGGTTAGTTTCCGTTATCACATACGATAAAGCAGCTATAAAGTCAATGAACAAATAAATAAACATCTGCTTCACCCACCATATCAACAATTTCTTATTACTATAGAAACAATAACATATTAGAACAACTGCATTAGAATAGGTCTAAATCGGTGATTTGCCTTTTAGCCAGAACTACTGTCAGAGCTGCTGTTATAGAAAACTAATCATCACCTTCTGACCAATCAGAATTGAGAATTCAGCAGGCGTGAATTACTCTGCCCTTCACACTCATATGACGTGTTCACATGAAACAACATGATCATGTTGAAGAACTTATCTATGTGTTATTTCTTTATTCTCCGAACTCTGAACACATGTGTAATATTGATGCCTGGTCAATCATTCCCACGGGAAAAGCTGCACAGAATTCACCAAGTTCCAAAGTGTGTGTGTGTATTGCTAGCTCCGAGTTGATTTTTAAGCTCTGGGAGTCTAAAGTTTCAAGTTGTTATCCATCGTTAAGGATCATTAAATGACTTCCTGCTGATCTTCTGCATGATGTGTGTTTACGCTGAAGCTGGATGGTCTGCTGTACGGTGTCACCACAATGAGTGGCAGAAGTAATACAGGATTAAAAAATGACTGGAATATAAGAGTTCTTCAGTTGGTTCTGTGTAGAACCCTACCACAGAGTGACTCCCTATCAGAAAAGTACAACAATGGCTAAGAACACTTAATTATCAAAAGATCTTGTAGGTTTACAAGACTGTATTATAATATCTAATGACTAAAACCCTTGGGGGTGTGCTGTTAAAGGAAAATAATCAGTGATGGCCACCTTGAAGTTGATTATTTTCCTACTGCAGCACATCCTGGAGTGTTTATTCTTTTTACACCACAAAAACCTGACAACACTGACATTATTTTAGCTATTAACGAACGATATGCCATACTTTTTATCCATTTATAGTCACATTTAATGTCGTGGAACATTCGTGAGAGAGGTTAGCTCCTGTTTTCGCTATAAAGAGTCGTTCACTCACCCGTTTGTTTCACTCTTGAAGAAAAAAACACAACTTGCATGTGACCGAGAAATGGCAAAGTGCAAAGTCCTGAAGATTTTCCCATGGTGTAAAAGTTACTGAGTGTTACAACAAATTAGCGCTAACACTGGAGACTCCTTACATAAATGTTAAATAAAGGTTCACCATATCAACTTCCTAATGAATGAGCTGTTACTACAGAAATAATAACAAGCGCACAAGTGATTTGCAGCTGCACTATTGTCAGCTGTTATAGAATATTAATCAACCCTTTCTTGACCAATCAGAATTGAGAATTCAGCTGCGCTGTGGTATTATTATTATTATTATTATTATTATTATTATATAGTTGTATAGTTTTGCATATATTCCTTACAATAACTGCACATTATTGTTTTTTTTTACTCCAGTTTCTAGTTTGAGAATCTAATAAATCAGTCTTCATTAATGTCTCATTTCTGGATTGTGATATTCTTAACAATAAGCCGAAAGGATATTTCCTCCAGATGCTTTGATCCATTAACAGATCGTTACAAATCACAACCAGTTGACTGATCTGAGCCCTGATAAATCATGCGTTTCCTTCGCTGGCTCATGTGTCTCTCATTTGCATGCCTCAAACCATTTTTTTTCCTGCTAGCCCCAAAGACCACACATCATCCTTAACCGTTAGGTAATCAATAAGCTAATTTGTGTGGAACGTCCAGAGATTTGGAAAGCATTGAGTACTGCACACAGTAGCAGCACAGCATCACGGCTCCAGAGAGGAGTGAGCGGGACGACTCATTTTTCTCTCCCTGCTCAGGATGGAGGGCCTCTCGTACCACTTTCAACCGCAAAGCAGCTCTTTTTTTTTCGCTAGTTTTTTTTTTTCCCCCCTCTACTTTTTTGTCTGGCTGCCAGCTACACGGCGGCCCTTTTCATTTCCCGCCAGTGCCGAAGAACAAGGTCCAAAGTTCAGAGTTGTTGTGTGCAGATCTAGGGCATTTGGAAGCGCTCCCCCTCTCCGCTTCTCACAGGTAGTCTGGATGTTTTTTTCCCCTCCTTCCCAGGCTTTTCTGGCCTTACTGTTATTTGGGTTGTGGAGCAGCTCCGAGGTGGTATGCTACCACAAGGGCTACAGACAAGCTTAGATTTATGAGCAAAACACAATTTTAGAGTAATAGTATAAGTGAAGTTGTGCCCAGAGCAAGATTTCTACTCAAAGCTGCCTGCTTTCAAATAATACATACTTCATTTTCATTGTAAAATCATACAGTTGAGCAGTTGAGGGTTAAGAGTCTGGCTCAGGAACCCAGCTTGATACTGCTGGGAATTTTCTTTCTGGATAGACATGAAGTTTTTTTTAAGAGATACTTTCTAAAAGTGTATCCTTAACAAGTTGCGTATCTACCCACAAAATATTTCTCTAATTATACGCTTTATGTTATGTTTTTGTTTCACAGTTACTCACGGCGTATGATCCGACCGTAATGTCACTGCTGATCTTTTAAAAATAACGATTTAACTACATTTCCTATACATCTATTATCATCCATTTAATCCCGTAATTCTCATCCCCTTTGCGTCCGGATGTGACTCCTAAAAAAAAATGTATAAGCATAAATCATACCACAGCATACTTTCCATTTCTCAGCTGCACTAACAGTGTTTAACTGTGTAATCTGTTACTGATGTAAACACGTTACATTGTTTCCTCTGCTGCCACTCGGAGCATGTGTGTAACTTTATCATGATACACGCAAAAAAAAAACACAGCTAAACGAAAAATAACAATCGCTTTTTGGCATCTGCCTTTCCTCATAGCCACTCTTTCCTTCAGTGTATAACAACAACGTGATAAATACTGCCTGAGATTTTATGGAAAAGTCGTTCCAAAAACAAGAGAAGAAGTACCACCATCTTGTTTTAAAAAGTTAATTAATATTGTAAGACTATGAAACTGTGATAGACTAGATTATCGTACCGTGAAAATTTTACATTAAAAAAAATCTTTTCAATTTATGATGAATGCGATCTTATAAATTCATCAAGAACATCGATAATTTTTTCGATTTATTCATATGGCATCCACTTTCATTCAAAAACCGACTTAACCGCTGACTCTCTGGCTCGCTATATTGCAATTATATAATGATCAAATTAATAAATAGATGGTTTCAAAAATAGTTTGAAAAGCAGGCGCAGTGCATATTAAAAGCACCTCATTAAAATAGCGAGTTCCGTCCCATGGTCATCTTTTACCACAAAATAACCGTGGTACATTCCGAGCACAACCATTAAAATGTAACTAGACACGGCAATGGATTAGCCTAGCTATTCATTTCGGTAATCTCGGTCTCAACATGAAGACGTCTTGACCTCGGATATGAGAATGATCGTCTTAACAGAAGGATGTTCTGCACCGTGTGACGTGGAAGGGAAGACAACACGGCGCATGTTTACAGACTCTAGTGCACTTCGTTTGTTCACTCTGGCTTTGTTCCCGTTCGCGATCGAGTTACAGCAGCTGCTGACTGACACGCTGGTGCTGTCTTGACACAATGCGACGCTGTAATAAAAGCCTCATTTTTACTACATACGCAACTGGTTTGTTACCTGCTTTGCATTCCAAAGGTTCTACTGTAAACATAATCCTGCTTCTTATCTCTGTGGGATTATGGGTAAACAAAGCACAACCTGTACAGGGGGACACAATAAAATGGATTACGTTTCTCCACTTGTATATTAATATCATGTTCCATGTGATCTGTGGTTGAAAAAAAAACCCTGATTATATTTAATTTGTTGATTAACAGCATCTCTGATTGTAGTCCCGGCTACAAGGCAAGTCAAAAGTATATATCGTTTCTATAGTAACCACTAAATCACAGGGACTTGTATGATGGATCGTGCACGTAAAAAGATTTTTTTAAAAAAAATACAGTCATTGATATGGTGACATTTTCTGTAAAGAAACATTTATGTAACATTTTTGGAAGGAGTCTCCAGTGTCAGTGCTTTGTAAGAGTTCTAACAGGGCATGCTAATATGACAAGCTATGTTTTTTTTTTTTTGTTTTGTTTATGTTTTTTGCTTTATTAACTTCAAGAGATAAAAAAAAAAGACCAGCGTATACGTGGGTGTGAAATATTTCCTTTATAAAGTGGTTACGCAAACTACAAAGGAAGTGCTATGTTTAATAGTCCTTTATCATTTTCATGAGTGTGTTGCCACAGTCTTTGTTTTGTTGACTTTGTGCTTGTGCCAGGGAAAGAATTTATCATTTGAAGGAAACTTAATACGTCGATGGACATGCCTAGGCTTTGATTTTTGGATTATCTTTAAATCTTGAAACTCAAAACTCTTTCATTAAATTCAGGTACACACTTTTCTGTCATTAAACAAAGGCACAGTGATGTCTCAACCACATGTATGCATGTGGATTTGTGTGTACTGATGTGTGCCAAGCATGCAATTGACTATTTATAGGTAAAGAGTGCCTGAGCAGTGGTCACAGGATCAGCACAGATAAACCACCTTTTTTTTTTCCCTCTCAAATTTATCCTTACCATTTAACCAAATGTTATCCTTACCACTCCAAATAATTCTTACAAGCTAGATAAACTACTTGTAAAATTTGAGTACTTTAAGTTATATAAGCCACTCAAATTTATATTTACAAGGTAGATAAACCAGTCAGATTTATAGCATTTTAATAATGCACTGATCTCAGGATGAACAAATTATATAAACCTCTCAAATCACCTGCAGAGAATTGATAACTAATTTTTTTTTTTTTTATAAGCAAGACAAACTCAAATTGAATTGATCTTGACCAGTTAGATAAAACACTCAGTTTGACTTTTGTCAGTTTGAAAATCACACATATATATATATATATATATATATATATATATATATATATATATATATATATATATAAACAACTGAAATTTATATTTACAAGTTAGATAAACAACTCAAATTTATACTTACAAGTTAGATAAACAACTCAAATGTATATTTACAAGATAGATAAACAAGTTAGATAAACAACTCAAATTTATATTTACAAGTTAGATAAACAACTCAAATTTAATATTTACAAGGTAGATAAACAATTTAAATTTATATTTACAAAGTAGATAAACAACTCAAGTATAATATTTAGAATTCAATTAAACAACTCAAATTTATATTTACAGGTTAGATAAACAACTCAGATTTATATTTACAATTTAGATTTACAATTTAGATTTACAATTTAGATTTTTAAATGTACGTTTATAAGTGAGATAAACCCCTCAAATTTATATGTGAGTTATATAAGTTTATATGTACAACTCATATTTTTACAAGCTGGATAAACTACTCAAATTCAAGCTAGATAAACCACTCATTTATGTTTACACGTTAGATAAACAACTTTGTATTTGTATTTACCATTTAAATACTGCACTAGAATCGATCTTTACAAATTATATGAACCTCATTTACTATTTAGAATACGCACTTTAATTTATGTCAGTTAATGATGTGCCCCGTGTGCCCGTTGTTTTTAAAATTCCACTTCATGAGAAGCGCTTATAAATGCCTGAGTGTGGTTTAAGGCTACAGTAATAATATTGTTGTGAGGTTTTTGAGGCTCTACCGTCATGTGATCAGTGGTTACTCGTTCAGCATGACTCCACTTAGCTCTATACGTTTAGAGACGTAGGGGTGCTGAAAAACAGGCCAACTCCGACTGCGCTGACAGAAAATTAGTCCGCCTGCAGTGATGTTGGAAGCAGTGGTGTATGTTGGCCCGGAGCCGCGGGCCCGCTCCGGCATTCCAGCCCATTCCAGAGCTGCATACCATCGGTTATGTAAGAGTCATGTGATTCGAAAACGACTTTGAAAAGAGGGAAGTCTCCGGGCCTCACGAGATTCCTGCCAAAACCACTGTTTTGCTTCTCAAATTTCTGCCAGTATATCTGATTACTAAGCTATGTAAACAAAGTTCACAAATCCACCTTGCATGCAAATTTGCATAGGAACATTTGCACAGTAAGCCAGATTTAACTGTTGGAGCAGGTAGCTGCTAAGCAGTATGCTATCTGTCGTCCACATGTTTGTTTAACTCTGTCAGATGATGTAGCGAGCAAAGGGGAGAGCAGCTCAAACGTCACAGCTTATTTAGAAATTTAAAAAATTAATGGAATTTGCTGAATGTGTGTAATATTTAAAAGAAATACTTAAATGAGTACAGATTGGAGTACAATTTATATAGTTTTATTTATGCAAAATAACAAAATAGCATTGCCGACTGCACAGCTGGAATTTGCAGATTTTTAAAATTTATTTATTGTTTTTAATTGGGCAAAACTGTTGTTAGGATTTTAAAGGATCTTCATATTTTACGTAAAGGAAGCAATTTGGCTAATAATCTTTTTTTTAAAATTATGTTGCCTTATGTTTAGTTTGCTTTTTAAGCTTTTGGGAAGAATTTGAGTCTTGAATTGAACTTATCGTTTTGTATTTGCTTTAAAACTTTTTTTTCCCCTGTAATTCCGAGCACAAATGAATTTGCAGCTCGTCTGTCAGTAAACAAAGGCACAGTCTGGTCTTTACCAGCCGAATGTGCATGAATGTGAATGTGTGTGTGTAAATGTGCAAATGCATGAGTGTGTTCCAGCTTCGCTGTGCGAGCTGTTCTAACCTCGCAGTGTGGAAAACAGGCTGATGGCTTCCAGGAAGCTGTGGCCACTTCGGCACGGCCCCCTTCCATTACTGCAGCTGGTGCCGTCGGTCTCGGCGTCACTCTTCGTGGAAATCATGCCTTTAACGACTGAGGCACTCACATTCCAGATCTCCCTATTTACTCTATTATGCTCTCTGTATATCTCTCATGGGAGATGATCACTCACATTAATTATTCCTTGTTGTTGTAGTTGTTTTTCTGACTACGCATACATGCACGACCTGGACACTGTGAGCACTGATGATGGATGCTTATTCATGCTCATAAGGTGCACACGGGGTGTCTGTGGTACTGCGTATTAAAGGTGCACATTTCTGTTTAAATGCATGTGTACATAATGTGCAGCTAATGCACATGCAGTGAATGAGAAGACAGGTTCAACAATATGTCAGCTAACAATAAGGTCAAAAAGCAAAGAGCAGGGAATGCATTAGAATAGCGAAGAGCAGAGAATGCATTAGAATAGAGTAGAATATAGAGTATAGAGTAGCATGGGATAGAATAGTGGAGAATAGGGCGAGATACACAAATGTAAACAGATTGATTTTGACATATATTTTATATTCTTTGGCCTCTCCTTTTGCTTTGAAGTTTTATCACGTAAAATCTGCACAGACTGAGCGCTTAATGTTTTCACACCGAGGTGACTAATAGCGTTGTTACCATTTAAATTCGTACCGCTGTGCAGCATGTACACCTGCGTCGTGAGGTATTGTGCAGTCTGGGTTTTCACACCTTTAAATCAGTGTGGGCAGTAGAAAAGATGACAAGATTTCATAGATTACATAGATTTCATAAAGTGGCAGACTGAAATAGAATAGAATAGTATAGAATAGAAGCCATAAGTAGAACAGAATAAAAGACAGAACTAGGATAGAATGGAAATAATAGAATAGAATAGAAATAATAGAAATGAAATGAAATAGAAGACATACATAGAATAAAAGCCAAGCAAAACAACAGAAGAGAATAGAAGACATATGATGTATGTGTATAGAAATACACAGGACAGAATACAGTATATTAGATGACAATAAAAAAAAAAATAATGGAAAATAGAAAATAATAGATGCGTAGAATTGAATAGAATGGATTAGATGAAAAGAAGAATAGAACAGATGCATAGAATTGAATAGAATTGACTAGAAGATATGCATAGACTATAATCAGATTAAATTGAATAGAATAGAAGACTTAAGTAGAATAGAGTAAGAAGATGTATGCAGACAGAACAGAATGAATTAGAAGACAATACATAGAATATTATGAAGTAGAAGATATTAATTGAATAGAAAGGATTAGAATAGAAGACGGACGTAGATAAGAATAAAACACACGTGTAGAATACAGTAGGAAGACGTGTATATAATAGGATAGAATGGATTAGAAAACACACACATCGACCTGAATGGAATGAAGATATGAATAGAGTAGAATAAGTAGATGTACATCGAAGAGAATAGATTAAAAGACTTGCATAGACTATAACTGAATTGAAAAGAATAGAATAAGATATAAGTGGAATAGAACAAAGTCATGAGTAGAACCGAATGAACTACAGGACAATTACACTGTAAGAATAGAATAGAAGCGGGTCGAATATAAGAGGTATGTAAGTAGAATATAGTGCAGTAGAATAAAATGGAAAAGAACTGAGTAAATAGAGAATGAAAAAGGAGCCATGGGGGAAAAGTATCAAGGCTGCTGCTATGGAGCGGAGCAGAGCAGAGCAGGAGAGGACTGGAGTAACACAAACGGCATGTATAGAGAAGCGCGGAATAAAACTGAGAGATAATAGAGTGGAAATTAGAGTAGAGTCGAATAGAATAGAAGGGGTGGGTGCTGTTATATAACACTGTAGCCTTGATTAGCAGGTGAACTTTAGATGACCTGTTGTACAGTAATACAGTTACCTCCATTCTGCCTCTCGTTTGTTCTTTTTCCTCTTCCTTTTCCTCCCGGGATTTCCGAATCTGCATGACCTTTTCCTCCCTGTGCCTGCATTGAACTCTGATTTGAACGTGATTATGAACTTCAGCCTTCTTTGTAAAAGATAAGAAAGCAGCATAAAAGACAAAATTACGCAAAAATTATTATTATTTTTTTTTAATTGTGTTAAAGATTTCTGAATATATACTGTTTGATCATTTTATACTGATGTGAGATTTATCATCTAAAGCGGCGCGTAGCATTTGAATCTCCCCTTTTGGTTGTTTTGATTGATTTTTTGTTTTTTTTGTCATGCAGAGCTTGATTTTTATCAGTTGTTTGCAGAACTGCAAGTGTGCTCTTGTGCAAGCTTTGAAATAAGCTTCTCTCCTGCGTGTTTCTGTGATAAAGAGAGTGATATGAGGGTAACCAGTGCTTAACCTGTTATAACCTGTCAGGAAAAAGGAGAAAGCAAAACAGCAATTAATCTATTTTTAATAAATATAGGAGCGGCTGGGGATGAACATATGCAATAATTCAGTTTTTAATCATTTAAAATTTAATAAAACAGGATGGGGTGTGAGGTTATAAGAAAATATTAGCTCAAAGTAGATTCTTTTGCTATAACTCTACATCCTGAAGTGTTTTATTTCTCGCTAATGAGTACATTTTTTATTACTTAAAGAATAACATCATACTTTTTATACATTTATAGTGAACTAAAACAGGTTAATGCTAGTTATCATTTATATTATACCACCAATAAACAGTCGTTTCCTCACCAGGCTTTCTTTCTTTTTTCTTTCTTTTGAATGGCTAAGACAAAAAAAAAAAGGTGCTTTCGGCCCTCTTCCACATACATTCCGCAAACTCAGAGATTCCCATGATTGGCTGGTGTCGCTGCGCTGTGACTGACAGGGGAAAGAGAGTACTCTGTGGGGTAATATAAAAAATAAAACAATTCTGACCAATCAGAATTGAGAATTCAACAGCGCTGGGGTGTAAATTAATATAACTAATATCTATCTGGTTTTAATATCATTCTCATTCTCTTTTTTTCCTGTCTGTCTCTTTCTCTCAGTAATGGAGGCCATGGCCGTGAGCACATCTGCACAGGGTACGGATGAGTTTGACCGCAACGCCCCGCGGATCTGCGGCGTCTGCGGAGACAAGGCCACTGGATTCCACTTCAACGCCATGACCTGCGAAGGCTGCAAGGGCTTTTTCAGGTGAAGCCGACCTGCGTGTTTACAAATTCACCAACTCCAACCTATAATGACACGTTACAAAACACAAATGATTGTTTTAAGTCGAGGTCCAGTGGCATTTTATGGCATGATAGCCATGTGATGCATTATATTGGTTTACGGTTTATCACAGCATTTGCTTTGAACTTCACCTTAATAAAGAGGAGAATGATAACTGACATATTACACAACAGTAGCAGGTCAATCATTTACATGGAGCAATCACTAGAATAATTTGTTAACAGACTCGTAAGCAGATCATCAGCATAAAGCAGAAATTCCTGGTACACTGCCAGTCGGAAGATTCGAACCCCCCTATATTTTAGCATATATTTTTTTAAATGTTCTAATGAAGGAATGGGTCTAAATGAATTGAGAAATGTTTATTGTAAAATGTGAAATTGTTTTATTTTATTGAAACAAAAAAATCACTCTAATTAGGCACTTTAGGTACTACATATTTATGTTTCAGAGTTAATACTAGTGCTGTTTATGAATATTTTATCTATAGATTTAACAGTTTTACCCTCCAAGTGCTCCTTCCTTTAATAAAGCACTCATTTAGAGTCAAATCAGGATCTGAGAGTGATGATTTAATAATACTTAGTTGCTATTCTCTATCATTTTGTTTCGTCTGCAGCAATAATAGTGATTTAGTAAGGAATAAAACACATGGCACTATGCTGCTGTAGGAAAGAATCTCCCAGACGTTCATTATTTTTCCATCACAGCGTGTCTCAAAATGCTTTGTTCCTCTTATAATACCACAGTGAACCGACGGTAACAATTTTTTATTCGTTAAAAACAAACATTGTACTTTTTATCCATTTATAGTTACGTTTAATATTCTGGAACATTCACGAAACAAGATATCACTTCTGTTATAGCAGTTAGAAACAGTCGCTCCCGCACCAGCCTCCCTCGTTAAGTTAAAAAAAATCCAGCTTTTTTTTTTTTGAAGACTTTCCTGTGGTGGAAAACTGTTACATAACACTAACACTGGAGACTCCTTCCATAAATGTTACATACAAAGCTTCACCCTATCAATAATTACACTTTTTTTTAACACACAGTGTATATGTAAGTTGTTAATATAGAAACATCAACGAACTTCTGCGTAGAAAATGAATTAACCAAACAGATTTGAGATGTAAACAACGCTGTGATGTAAACTGTAATAAAACATACATTTCGAAGAAACTCTGGGTGTTTAAAACTTTTTGGCTGGCAGCGTGTGTTGTGTAAAAAGTATGTTTGGAAAACCGCACAGCATATTCTTTTGACATGCCCCATCTAAATAATAATCTTGTGATTATTGTTTATTATGGTATGTTGCTATATCTAGAACACGTTAATTGTGTGTGGCCTGTCTGTGTAAAACCAGACCCCACCGCCTAGCAGTACATGTGGTTTACACCACATATAAATCAAAAACAATTCAGAACATGGTTTCCGCGCTGATAGTCTGTTGGATTTTAATGCTGAGAAGATAAGAGCATCTCTGGTTTCGTAACGGATACAGTACCAGTGCTTACATAAGGCATACCGGATGAAAAACCAAGCTGTTTTGTATAGCAATCTGAGATAGCCTATCAAAGCACAACTTCTCAAAATAGGAAAAAATATTGCGTTTGTAATCTTTTGATTTGTACTGCCAGTAACTGCCAGGCATATGCATATCAGATTTTAAATAGAGATTAAATTATGATGATAAACTATGAAGCAAATGAAGCAAACAGGTTTTGCTTTTGTTGTTTTTTCCCCCATTTTATAAAAATTTGTATTATTATTTTTTTAAATTAGATGAGAAATCTACATGGGATGCTGCTTCAACATCAGATACTAGCACCATGTATAGACCATTGGTTCTCAAAATATGGTCCAGATGTGTGTGAAGCATGACCATGTGGTCCGTGACTTTTTTTTAAAAAAAAACTGATCGCCATTATGAAAGCTATTATATTTATTAATTATTAAGCATATTAACCTGTTTGTCTGTTCACTTGAATTGAATAGATTTAATCCTAAAAATAAATAAATAAATAAAACTTTAAATAGCTATTCCAAACAATAATTTTGTATTTAATAATGTCGTAAATAACCTAATATTTGACTAGTGGATTATGTTCATTTAAAAAAAAACAATTTACCGATGGAGTTCCTGGAATTTACACTATATGGCCAAAAGTATGTGGACACCTGACCGCCTCACACATATTTGCTTCTTCCCCAAACTGTTGGCAAAAAGTTGGAAGCACACAGTTGTATAGTCTGTAGCATTACAATTTTCCTTCACTGGAACTAAGAGGCCCAAACCTGTTCCAGCATGACGATGGCCCTGTGCACAAAGCGAGCTCCATGAAGACATGGTGTGTGAAGGTTGGAGTAGAAGAACTCGAGTGTCCTGCACAGAGCCCTGACCTCAACCCCACTGAACACCTTTGGGATGAACTGGAACACCGACTGAACCCCAGACCTCCTCAACATCCCAACATCAGTGTCTGACCTCACTAATGCTCTTGTAGCTGAATGAACACAAATCCCCACAGCCACGCTCCAAACTCTAGTGGAAAGCCTTCTCAGAAGAGTGGAGCTTATTATAACAGCAAAGAGGAATAAATCTGGAATGGGATGCTCAACATGCACATATGGTTGTGATGATCAGGTGTCCACAAACTTTTGGCCATATAGTGTATTTTGCAGTTAAAGAGGTCCATGACTGCCAAAAGTTTGGTCTAGACTACTCATCCAGTATCACATGATAACTGGCCCCAAGGTAGCTGGTGGGCCAGAGTTTATCATCTGTTTTTCTGTTTTGATAAATTCCAACTTGATGCCAGGTGTAACATCAAACACCATCAGTCCCCTGGTATGGGGTGAACGACATGACGAATAACCCCAGCGCCTGCTGAGATCTGCTGGGATTCAGCAGAGATTTAAGTACACACTGTTGTTTAGCATGCAATCTCCTGATAGTGAGTTTAAAAGTAAATCAAATTTAGCAATAGCAGTAGAAAAGATACAGAGATTCAAGGGCACAGTTGATTTGTTTTTGAAATTCACACACACACACACACACACACATATTCTGAGCAAAAAAATAGCAAAAATGGTTGCTTAAATCTAAAAGGTGTATTTATCTTTAAACATTTTTATTACAGATTTTAAGATCTAATATTGTGGAAACGTATTTTGTAATACAATAATCTTTTGCCCCATGGGTATTATCTAGGATATTTATTTTAATAATAAGACTAATTATATTTAATTATTATAATAACTATGAATACATGATTATAGTAATTAATTATGAATGGAATTCAGTCACAACACTGTTAATATATTACACAATCACTGTGGGGTAATAAATACAAACCATTATTTGTTAAATGAATTTCTGAGTATTGAGCTGTTTTTTGTTCATTGTGGTTAGGTTTTTTTTTCCAGCATTTTAAACATTTTTCTTCAGGAAATCACAGAAACACAGATTTTGGTACAACCTGTTTGCCCATCTGTCATTTACATCCATTTAGTCCTTTAAGTCTTGAAGTGTTGAGATGAGTGTAAACTACATGAGTTCAACGCTGATTAAATCTGTCTTTTCCTCTGAATTTGCACTTTGGTGTGTATATGTGTGTGTGTGTGTGTGTGTGTGTGTGTGTGTGTGTGTTTAGCTCTGCGTAGTCAGCCTGTGCGTATGAATAGGAACAGTGTGCCAGGAGACGCGGCGTGTGTTTTCCTAAGTTCTTTGAGAGTGTGTTCAGCGTGACCACGCATGAAATAAATGTTTCTGTTCATTACTATTAAAAGGATAGGAGGGAGGGCTCAAAGTGGTTGTGGCTCTGTGTGTGTATGTGTGTGTGTGTGTGTGTGTGTGTGTGTGTGTGTTCATGTTCGAGTGTGTTTTGTGGGGTGGCTGGCTGTATGTGTGTTTTAGGATGGGTGTAGCTGAGTGGCTAAGCCATGTGAGCAATATTTTAGCCCTTTTTAAATAACCCTCGTGTGCAGCACGTCACTGCGGCTCTTGGCCCCGTGCGGTGCGGAGCCCAGACAGTTTACAGAGCGAAGAGTGTGTTTGATCTGTAACTTTTCGGACACTTCTCCATTATGACTTTTTATAAGAGTTACAGCGTTAATAAATCACACTAACATTTTCACTTAACACAGATGGTAAAAATGCGCAGCACTGTGTTAATGTCATACATGGGATTTTTTAATTCTTAGATTTTTATTTTATGTCTTTTGAAAGAACAAGTCAACTGAAATTATTAATTTTTTACTTACTTGTTTATTTACTTATTTTCTTACTTGATTTACTCACTTACACAAGTTGCTTATTTAATTATTTATTAATTATCTTATTTATGTATGTATGTATTTATTTATTTATTTGACTGAATGATTGAAAAAGTTTCCTTTTTATTCTAATTTGTGAATTTGTTTGAATCCCAAGTAAGTTAACTTTTCTTTCTTTCTTTCTTTCTTTTTTTTCTTTCTTTTTTATATTTAGCTGAAGGCAAAGATTTAACACAACTCGGCATTAATAATCAACTTTTAATGTTATAATGGTTCATTGAGCCTTAAATAGTTGTAGACTGATAACGATAATTAGAAAGTGATTTATGAATCACTTGCACCGGTGAGCACAGACGCGTTCAAACGGCACGGTCAAGGCTGTAACAGTAGAAAACTGGAATGTGCCTATATACAGTTTTACAGTAACCACCAGGTGCTTGGAGGAAAAAATCTGCCACTTGTCTGCTTTAGTTATGATGTCAACTCTAGAAAAGTTTACATGCACACTTTTATTTACTTCTTCTTGTAAGAAAAAGTTCTGTACAGCAATTAATGAGAAACAACCTAGATATGGATGTAAACCTTTCTAGTGTCTTTGTCTTAAATAAAAGAGATGAGTGGCCACTTTTCCCCCTTTCCTTTTCAGGGTTGAAGACTTCAGAAAAGTGTCTATGGACCAAGAGCAATTTAAAATAATAAAAAAATCAATAATAATATAAAAGAATAGCATATAGTTAGAGAAAAGGTATTTTTTCCATTTATTAAAGTGCATAATTTGAATTGTAGTATATGTAATATTTATTTTCCATAATCTTTTGAAATGTGCCAATATTCGTAGAGTTGAATGTATAACCTGTTAATGTTTCTTCACTGCTTTATGCTTTGTGTGTGTATCTGCTCTGCTCAGGCGCAGTATGAAGCGGAAGGCCAGTTTCACTTGTCCCTTTAACGGCAGCTGCACCATCACCAAAGACAACCGCAGACACTGCCAAGCCTGTCGCCTCAAGCGCTGCGTCGACATCGGCATGATGAAGGAGTGTGAGTCTTGTTTTATATGCACATACAGTGGTGTTGAATAGGGAAAAAAATCAGCAGTTTCAAACACTAGGGATAACACTCAGCTTTTGCTATTCATTCCTAAAAACAAAACAGCAAAGCCTCTTTTCTGACTCCCCGTTTTCCAGTTAAGTTCAACGTCATATTAATGAGAAATCCAGCGTAGAAGCAGTGACGCCATTGGTGCAAACGTTGGACTCGGAGTACCAGAATGCAGTGCGGCTATACAACGCAGTTGCACCGAGTTACAGCGGAGACTCGGCTCAAGATTGCAGTGAATCTTTGAACGCTGATCTGTTTGAGCAGAGGGTACAGATGAAGGAGTGAGGGAGCTGGACAGACTGTAGGACTAAAGCGCTGCTGCATCACTCTCTTTAGGTCGAGATGAAGCGAGGGCTAAATCCCACAGACACCACTATCAGCATTGTGGGTAAATTAAAAAAGTAAACTTAGATTTTTATTAATAAATAAGTCTTGGATATGAATGAAGATCATGTTCATTTATGAAGAAAATAATATGAAACTCGTTCAAGGTGGAATTTCATTTAAGATTTAAGTAGCAGGGGGCACGGTGGCTTAGTGGTTAGAACGTTTGCCTCGCACCTCCAGGGCTTGGGGTTCAATTTAAGCCTCTGCCCCATGTGTGCGGAGTTTGCATGTTCTCCTTGTGCTTTGGCTGTTTTCTCCAAGTACTCTGGTTTCCTCTCCCAGTACAAAGACATGTGTTGATAGCTGACTGACATCTCTACACTGTAGTGTGTGTGTGTGTGTGATTGTGCCCTGCGGGTTAGCACCTCCCATCTTCTGCCCCCGCCTTGTGCCCTGAGTCTCCTGGGATAGGCTCCAGGCTTCCCGCGACCCTGTATAGGATAAGCGGTACAGAAAATGGATGGATGGATTTAAGTGGCTGTGTTTCAGTAGGAATAATGACTGCACTTAGAGCTATGAGAAAGATGTAAGTAGCTAGGGTTGGAAATTGTGATCAGAAGTGCACTTTCAGTGTGAAAAAAGGAGGAGTGACTGTTCTTCAGGTGAGTGAGAATGTTGCAGGATGAGATGAGGCTGTCAGCAAGAAATGCCCGTCCACATAAACCCTTCATTACAAAGACACTAAAACCATAAGCACAAGTCTAGAGATGAAATGAGTCATCCTTCGCTATGTTCTCAACAAGCAGGCGAGTCCATGTGTCACCTTGTCCCTGTAGAGAGAAGTGTCACTGCAGATCAGTGCAAAGTTCTTCCAACTCCTCACCTTTATCCTACAATGACACATTTCTCTCCTGATGGGTGTGGTCTTTCCCAGGATGACCCCGCCCACACCTTCAGTGCACACTCCCTGAATGGTGTGATGAGAATGAAAATGATGCATTATATATGTGTGTGTGAATGACCTTAGCACTTACCAGAACCCCATCCAATTGAACACCTATGAGGAGATTTTAGAGTCTGAAGTTTTGGCGTCATCATCATCATCAAAACACCAACTGAAAGAATATCTTTTGGCAGAACGGTGTTCATCACTGAACCGTTCCAGAGACGTGTAGAATCTGTGCCAAGGCGACCGCACACACGTTACTACAAAATCTTTGTTGGTTTAACCTTTAATTTGTCACCTGAATGTATGTTAGAGGTGCTATGATGTACCTGAATGATATCATAAAATCATAAAATCATGAAAATCCCATTTATTATCTTAACATGATTTATTTGCACAAGAGTTAATGATTAATCAGTTTATTAAACCATGAGCTGTTGGCAAAGGTCAAATACATGTCAGAGGATCCTGCCTTTACACACACACACACACACACACACACACACAAATCCTTTACGGCTTTTCAGTGCTGCTTCAGGTCTGATGGAGCTTCTGTTTAAATATAGTGTCTAAAATGGACAGCACTGTTACGGACCTCAAACAAAACAGTGCCATAAAAATAGAAAGAGAGAGAGACAGAGAGAGTGGGAGAAAAAATGTCCAACAACGCCCTTTTTTTCCTCCAGCAAAGTTACACAATACGGCGCCCCAGATTTTCCCCGGCTGGCAGGAGGAGAGCAGCATGGCAGTGTAGCTCACACACAGTCCCGCAGGCCGAATCGAGCCTAAACCCCGCCTCTCACCGATCCAGCGCTGATCCGCTCAGCGCACAAAAGGGCCTCTTTGTTTCACAAAGGCAGCCGTTCCAGGACAGAGGGTCAAAGGTCAAAGCTGTGGAAGTGCAGAAGAGCATGCAGCTGGAGGTGTAGAAGAGGATGTGTCGCTGTGACTTCTCCAGCTGGAGTCAGGCTTTTGGAGAAAGGCTGCTTTCTCACTTCAGGCTCGGTTTGGACAAATATTGTGATTTAATTCATCTTGGTGGATTCATTTATCCACAGCCTAATAACCTAACAGTGATTCATATAATCACTGGTATACACATATAATCACGTGTACACGCCTAAATTGAAATAAACTGCCTGAAGCTAGTCCGAATTAAAGTGATAACAGGAACTGACTTGTTTCGATGTTGTTTCATAACAATAAGTGTAACTATAACTGGATTAAAAGTATAAAGTGGTGTTCTTTAATTACTAAAAGAAAATTATCGTGTCAAATCGCTGTGGTGTAAGGGAATAAAACACTTCCAGTGACTGTGGATAATCCATTATAAAGATAAACAATCTCTATGTAAATCTTTATGATAGGAATACTGGTATAAATTCTGCACGTGTATTTGTGTCATAACAACAGGCCAGCTCCCCCAAAAAAAAAAAAAAAAAAAATGTGCATGTGCATAAGGATTTTAAACAGTGTACTGAGGTTTGGTTACATATAAACAGTTCAGTTGGACTCTGCAATTGGAAGGAATTCATTTGGATTGGTGAAAATTGTTGCGTGTAAACTGCCGGGTTAAGAAACAGTCCGGCAACCAAAAATATCCAGCTAACAGTGGTGCTGTGGTCAGAAACTGAAACTGATGAAGGGCTTTAGGTTTGCATGGAAAAAGATGAGCTACAGTCTCTAACTGTACACCTAAAACACGGAGCAACGAGGTAGGAGTGTGGAATAACGCGGCAGTAAGTATACACAATGTTTAAAAAACCCCAGCAATGAATAAATATATGGAGAACTTGGAATTATAAGGTTATATGTGATGTTTTTGGCAAAAATTAGTTAACATGCTTTGCAGTTTTTTTTTCTGAGCTCAGAAAGTCTTAAAACGGTCAGAACCATCAAAGGTCTTGATATATAGTATTTGTACCACAGCACTGTTGAATTCTTTATTCTGATTGGTCAGAAAGAGTTCTTTCATTTTCTATAACAGCAGCTCTGACGGTATTTCCAGCTTTAATTCAAATCACGTTGATATTAATACACTAGTTCTAATACGTTATCGTTTCTATAGTAACAGGGACGTGTATGATGGATGCTCCACATAAACAGATTAAAAAACGTGTCGTTATTTAACCAAGAAAAGCGTACAATTGTTTATATGGTGAAATTTTCTGCAAGGAGATATTTATTTAACATTGATGGAAGGAGTCTCCAGTGTGAGCGCTTTGTAAGTCAGTAAGTTTGCACATTTTGCTGTTTCTCAGTAATGTGTTTTTTTTTTTTTTTGCCTTATTAACTTCAAGAGAGAGAATAAAGAGAGGCTGGTAAAGGAATGACTATTTGTAGCTGCTATAACGAAAGTGATAGCAGGAAGTAACTTTCTTCGCAGGTTTTCCACTATAATTAAATGTAACTATAAATGCATAAAAATTACAATATGTCGTGCTTTAATAAATAAAAATGTTTAGTGTTGACAAATTGCTGTGTGTAATAGGAATGTGTGATTATAGAAAAATAATTGACTTTGGGGTGGTAACGGTAATTTGGCTTCGTCACGCCACCCCAGCGCTGATTATTTTCCTTTAACAGCACACCGCCTAATTTTGTACTTAAATTATACCCTACATAATAGATATCTAAATATGTATTTAATCAGTTTCCATTTGTTCTGGACAACATGCTTTACTGTAGTCTCTAAAATTCTTCATGATCATTCAGGAGATTTACAGCTTCAGCTGTCCGGATACAGAAAGCAGAGCTCTTAGCACATTATTCTCATATTTTCCCGTAACGATGAGTAATGATCGTTCTGCTCCGGCATTAGCATTTCACGAGCATCGCATGTTTGTTTACCTGTGGTTTTGGGTAGGTTTTCCTTTGTTTTTTATTGACCACACACTGTTAGCACCTGTTTGCCAGATTGGTTGAGACTGTCACGTTCTGCTCAGCCAAAACAAACTCACCCGAGATAACCCGAAGCAGCCTGCGCTCGTTTTCTCCTAATAACAGCACACGTATCAGCGAGTGGATGCAGGACGTCTGTGTACCGATCAAACCGTTAATACACAACACATTGAGTGGGTTAGGATGAATCACACAATGAGTTTGTATCTGTGACATGTTTATGGCCAATGCAATGTCGGTTTTATGGTTAGAAAACAGTTTGGTTTTGAAAAAAAAAAAGGCTTTTACACTGAAATCATATTTAATTTTTTGATCCATTTTTTTCTGAACTAGTGTTTTGGTTTTGAAGTTGCATGATCGTTGGCATATGAACATAAACCGCAGTTGAATGGAAAATAATAGCTTCCATGTGTTTAGACTTGACATCAGACCCATGTCGGGATATATGTGAGAGAAAAAAAAAAGTATTTTTTTTTTACGGCCTCTTTCAGCAGAGCTTTAAAAGAGCTCCTTATGCACTTAGAGACATAAGGTAATGTTACAAAGCTATCAGCTTCCCCACTGTGCTGTCTTATAATAAAAAATAAAAAAAAAAATTCAATGAAATAAAAATCAAATAATTTTCTGCTTTTCCAATCACAAAAAAATGTACAGCAGCTTACCATAAATCTACTTTTTATTTTTATTTTTTATCTTGTATAAAAATTTAAATTTAATCAGCCAATTATTATATGGCTCATTGATAAGTCATAGTACTAATGTAAACCCAATACTTTAAAAAAAAAAAAAAAAAAAAAAAAACACTACTCTTAGTCTGGAACTAAAATTGCAAAAACTGGAAATAAATCATATCAACACTAAAATATGTCTGTAAAAAACTATTGTAAGCCACAAAAACACAAAAAAAACCTAACTAAAACTAATTTAACAAATTCATGACACAATTTAAAGTGGTTTATTCCTCATATAGCACAGCAAATTCTATTATAATTACAATTCTTAGTGAGTTTTATCCATCTTTAGTTACGTTTAATGTTCAGAAACATCAGAATTGAGAATTCACCAGCGCTGTGGTATAACACTGATGATCAGGATGGTGCTTCCATAATCTATATTTCACATGCTCAGTATTCTGCAGGTTATATTTTGGACTGGAAGTTTTTGATTTCAATGTGGTAATGAGATAAAAAAGATGGATGCTCATTCATAAATTGTGCCTTTGTTGCAGTGTTATGTTTTTTCCACTATGATGACTTCCATTACGTAAAACCAGGAAGCGTGAAAAGAGACTATTAGATAAGGGTCATAATTTTGTAAAGTCACAGAACAGATAGAGAGCTGTAAAAGGGTGTTATTAGTTCTGGCTCATTCAGCACCAGGCCACTACTTAGGACACGCACACAAACAAACACAAACACCCACACACATGGACACACTACACTCTGGCTCTCCATATGCCGCGAGGTCATTACACTGTCACTGTGACCCAGTTGGCAGACTGCTGTAGTCTTCACATGCTGAGAAACGTCTGCTAGCTTCATACATTTCATACAGCACTGCTCTCAGATCAGCCATTCCACAACACACTAGGGACGACACGAAGATTTCTTCCCCAATAATCTGATCTACGATCAGCCTTTGGACTCAGTGTTGGCTAAGAAGATTGGTTTATATATAAACTGGACTATAAAAATAACCTTTAAAGGTGCATTAGTCAAGACTGGAGCTCTAGTGGTTAAGAAGTGAATTACAACAACATTGAAATGAATTCTTTACTCCTTGAACCCACATCACAATCTCACCTGTGTAGACAAAGCCACGCCCTCAAAATATATATGCTGGCCAAAATATATCAGCTGGGTGATGGTGCTAGCATTTTACCATGACCTATGATTCAAAGCCATTCAACTGCTTGACAGCCGAATTATAACACTATAACCACATGAAATTAGACTCGTACTCATACTGATTTGCTCCTGCGAGAATGGTCAAGTACCTTCGCTGTCCTGTTCCACTTTGTAATGAGCCACAGCTAGCTACAGCTAGCTAGTCGGCATCATTAGATGCACAGATGTCAGGTGGTTCGTCCAATACCTTGCATTACCTGGAAATCATAAGTGATTAAAAATGGATCGACTTGATTGGTTATGTGAAGCCAGCCATTCAAACACTTTAACACTCTGTATAGATTGTGTTTACATTTCCAGGAGGTACATCACTAATTGCATGTCAGTAATACTTTTATTGTTATTATTGTTAGTTCTGCTACATTTCCTGTCATTCAGTTTTAAAGCATAAAGCGCTAGCTTTTCTGAACAGACTGAGATGTGGGCGGAGTGAAGAGGCTTTTGGGTGTGTTTATAAAAAAACTGACAAGAGGCCCATGAAAACACAGACAAGCATTCTTAAACAATTTGAATCATGTTCTGCATATTTCCAGGTTACTTGTATTAGCAAAATAGAAAATCTACTATTGCACCTTTAAGTCGAAACTGAGCAATAAATTCCACCACAAGTTGTGTGTAATTTATGTTTAGGTTGCGTACAACTTCAAGTATGCAAGTTGTAAACTTTGCCTAAAGCTGTAATCCATCGTGCAGTGAGACAGAAGTCCTCCAGAGCCGAGTGTTTATGTGACTTGACTTTATTAGGTGGCGTAATACGTTTCCGGGCAGGATGTATTTTCTCGTTTTATCTCAGGACTGATGATATTGTTATTGAGTACTAAAGAGGAAACCCTTTATTTCTGGTTGTCCGTCAGTTCTGGGTAATGTTTAAGAGCTTAAAGAGCTTTTGAGTGAACCTGCTGTGAGAAGCGGTTAAGATAAGGAAGTCTGGGTAGAGCAAGATCAGGAGCAGCACGAGACTGAAGCTACTGATGAACTGCAAGCTGTGCAGTAATGAATCACCGTTAATCCTGTTATTTTTTTTATTTCTCTGCAGTCATTCTGACTGATGAGGAGGTACAGAGGAAGAAGGAGCTGATCCTGAAGAGAAAGGAGGAGGAGGCGATGCGGGAGGCGCAGAAGCCCCGGCTGACCGAGGAGCAGAGTCAGATCATCAACACGCTGGTGGAGGCGCATCACAAGACCTACGACGACTCCTACTCCGATTTTGTGAAATTCCGAGTCAGTGTCACGCTCAGTAATTAACCTACACAGAAAAGTGAACTCTATACAAGAAGAAATTGCATAAACATACAAATTGCTTTCTCAGTTAGATGTAAAGCTGTAATGTTAAGTTTTCTGACATGGGCAAAGTCCTCAGGACAGAGGAGTTTACATTTTGCGGTTTCTTTGTAACATGACAAGCTGCGGGTTTTTTTTTTTTTTTGGTTGTTGGGATGCTGTTGGGGCAACTGTTTATAGCTGCCATAACATAAGTCATAACAGGAACTAACATGTTTCACGGATGTTCCGCAGCATTAACCGTTAAACTATAAACAGATAAAAAGTACAACGTGTTGTCCTGTAATAAAAAAAGTTAGTGTTGGCAAATTACTGTAGTGAAAAAGGAATAAAAAACATGCTGCTATTGGAAAATAATCTTCATGGCAATTCAGCTTCATGCCAGACACCGACACTGATTATTTTCCTATAACAGCATGTGTCTGAGTGTTTTATTCGTTACGTAATTGCTGTTTCAGTGTTACACAACATCCACTGTGTATTCATTTATCCCTCTCTGAAGATCAGACACAGAAACAGCTTTCAATCTGGAACTAAAATTACAAAATGATATTTATGAAAACAGTCATGTCAGTTTGAAGCTGTGTGTTGTGTGATCATTTTTTGGCATGGAAGGTTCACACACCCAAACGTTCGCTCTGTGGCTAAAAGATACACAAATATCCTCAATATTTCTAGATGTGTAAGGCATTTTCCATGTGGGGTTTTGTTTAAAACGATGTTTGTTAAAATGACGAGGTAAGAGCTACGGCAGATTGATTAGTGAATCCAAATTCCTCATTCACTTTGTATTAGCGCAGTGACAGTCTAATAGTGATAATGGAAATGAAGCAGACGCTGCTGTCATAAGACAGCCTTGTATTCAGAATGACTACGTTTACAGGAGAAGGAAATATATTCCTAACTAATTCTGAGCGGATGATGTCACCATCACCAGGCCGGGTAATGTTTTCACAAGCTGCAGTGGCTGCCTTTTCATTTATGAACACTTAATTCAAGAAAATGCCAAATTACCCCAGATAACAGCTTGTGGTCATGCTGCTGATACTAACATCTGCAAATTAAAGTGTAGTTGAGTCATTTTCCCTAACAGCAGCTCTGACAGTAGTACTGGCTACAAAGCAAATGTGTTATCGTTTCTATAGTAACAGCACATTCACACTGACTTGTATGACGAATTAATGGATAAAAAATATGAGGTGTCATTCTTTAATAACTAGAAAAAAATAATTGTTGAATAATTATTGAGGAATAAAACACATCAGGATGTGCTGGGATTGGAAAATAATCAGCTTTGTGTCAGGCCGCATCACAGGACCCTGTTGTTGATTATTTTCCTATAACAGCACACCTCCAAGTGTTTTATTCCTTACTTTAAAAAAAAGGCAGGAGGAGATTGTTCCACTTGAAATGGCTTAAAGCAAGTGCTTGCCTGCAAACTCTTATTATAGTGTAGCTCTAATATGTGTGTGTGTGTGTGTGTGTGTGTGTGTGTGCGTGTGTGTGTGTAGCCCCCAGTGAGAGAGGGACCAGTGACGCGCAGTGCCAGCCGTGCTGCCTCGCTCCACTCACTCTCAGATGCCTCTTCAGATTCATTGAACAACTCACCAGGTAACACACATACACACACTCTCACTCTCTCTAACACACACATTCACAAATTCACTGTGAAATCAAGTAAGGAATGTAAGCTTAACCTCCAGGAGGTTTGTCCACAGATGGCAGTACACGAACTGTTTTGGCCAAAAGCATTGAACCTCACATTGAATTACGTATGTTAGGAAACTGGACGCTGACTAAAAGCACACACACACACACACGCACACACACACACAGCAGGAAAAAGTAGTGTTTTGAGAAAAGGCTTGTTTTTCTACCCAGGCTCTGTTCTTCATCTACTCTTGTTATGTTTCTCTGATACCAGTTAATCCCTGATGGTCAGCCATTTTGCACAAATCTTCAGCTCTCGCTCTTCAGAAGTGCTTTTCACTCTTCTCATCATGGAAAAAAACAGCCTGAAATAAAATTCCTGGGTTTTTTTGTTACCCAATTTTCTCATAATTTAGTCGTTGCCAATTCCTCAAGACTTGGAAAATCAACATTTCGCATTTCTGCTTGTGTAACATCAGAGTGCAGCTTTACACGCTTAGAGGAGAGACTTATTCTGTTTACACCAACAAGATGGATGCCCGTAAAGGCGTCGTTTCCACTCAGACTTCAGGTCAGTCATGACCACGGGATGGTTGTGTGTTGTGGAATATGTCCCGTATCTATGTCTCTAGTGCCGGAATGGGACGGCAAGGCTTTTTTTTTTTCCTTCAGCACCTTCTAGATTACAGCATTTACAGAAATTATCATTTGCGCAAGTTTGCGTCATTACTGTAACAGGAATAACCGTAACAAAAACTTTTTTTGTGTCTTTGGGCTACGATTTTTCAGAAAAAAAACACCACAAGCACCTTCTCTTTTTACACATTCGAAAAAACAGTCAAATCTGTAGAAGGTTCACATTCTTTTCTATGACTATGAGGAAAAATATAGATTTTTTTTTAAATAGTGATGCTCTGGTTTTATTTTGATTTGTTCTTTTTAATGCTGTGTGTGAAAATGTTCAATATTCAAATAATCTAAAACCTGAGTTCATCTAACCATTACTCTCATGCAGGAGACATTTTATGAGAACTGTTTGTTATGGATTTGTTAGATGAATAACAAATCATATTTACGCCCACTTTGTTTTGATTTGAAAATAAAAAAGCAGTTGAATGTTTTTTAGAGTAAGTGAGGTCTGTAAAATATTACATATTTTTACGCCAACATTTATTTGGTTGGGTAACGTAACCTCATGGCTCCAGGCTCCCCGGTTTGATCCTGAGCTCACGTTACAGTCTCTGTGGATTTTCCCATGTTCTCCTTATCCGTGTGGTTTACCTCCATATTCTCCATCTTCCAGAAACCTTCCAGTAGATGTATTGATTCTCAGTTGCCCCTAGGTTTTGAATTTGCATGAATGTATTTATGGTTTATTTGCTGTTAATTAAATAAGCTTCTTCCATCAAACACACCGCCACCCCTGCAAGCTTTACGCTCCTGTGCCTTGCCTGAGAGTGGTCTGAAATGAGACACCGGTGTTGGTGGATTAGAAGGGAAAGAAATTCATCTACATTACATTTACATTTAGCTCATTTGGCTGACATTTTTATCCAAAGCTACTTACAGTAGCTTGAGAGACAGTACAATTGAGCAGTTGGGGTTTAAGGGTCTTGCTCAAGGACTCAACATGGCAGCTTGGCAGTACTCCAGTTAAAAACTCCAAATAAGAATAATTAAAAACCTTCCAATAAGTAGCACAAAGCCTTAAACACTGAGCCATCACTTCACCATGATGAGATGCTTACACATTTTTTTTTTTTTTGTGTGTGTGTGTGTGTGTGTGTGTTTGCATGTTTTCGTGTCAAATCCTAACAGGGTTTTTGCTTGATGGTATTCTTAGCCTCTGACCTGTTGAACTAGCTAAATAGTCTTTGACCTATTGAACTAGCAGTCTCGACCCTGACCTGTTCAACTATCTACCTAGTCCCTGACCTATTGAACTAATCTATTGATCTTTGGCATGTAATCACTCTTTGTCTGTCTGTCTGTCTACAGAGTCTATGGACAAAAAGCTCAGCAGTCTCTTCTCCATGTGTCAGGATGGCGTGATGAGCCCGGAGTCCAGGGATGAAAACTCCCGCCTCTCCATGCTGCCTCACCTGGCTGACCTCGTCAGCTACAGCATCCAGAAAGTGATCGGCTTTGCCAAGATGATCCCCGGCTTCAGGTGGGCCGAACCTCCTGGCTTCCTGTTCAACAAGTCTACTTACTCAATGGCTTTTCATGATGTATTTCATTTGACTGTTTATAGCTGCTATAATATAAGTGTTAACAGAAACTAACTTGTAACCATAAATGGATAAAAAACGTGTTGTTTTAAATAATAAATAAAAGAAAGTACTGTTGTGTAAGAGGAACAGCAGTTCAGTACGTCCAGTAACTCCACTTCATTACACCATATCGTTGTTGATTATCATCCTATGTATGGCCCACCCCTGTGTGTGTGTGTGTGTGTGTGTGTGTGTGTGTACGTGTGCGTTTGTGTGTGTGTATGCAGTGTTTCCATCACATCACTCCGACTTTGGCGTTTCATATGGAGCAGCAACCAAGTAGAATACCATTTAAGAAAAAACAGCATATGAGAGAGAGAGTGTGTGTGTGTGTGTATGTGTGTGTGTGTTGCTGATGTAGAGCCCAGTTGTCTGAGTAACCATAAAAGACTCTGAACATCCTGTTCCTGTGGAGAGAAAAACACAATATTGACGTGAAGCATCCCCCCCCACACACACACACATATACACACACACACACACACACACACACACACACACACAGCAGTTCTCTCATCAACATCCTCACTATCCATCTCCTGACGATTACTTCAACATCTATTAATGTATTAATGTTCATAAGACACCTGCTGACTAATACACACTTGCATGCTTGGACTTACACGCACTATATGCAAACACACGATCTCTTAAACAATAACCGGTGTTTTTTAGGTGTTGATTGATGAGTCCATTAGAGCGATGTTGTACGTTGGATGTGAGGTGAATGCAGCTTTTAACACCGCTGTCCTCTGAGCTCATCTATGAATAAATGAGGAATGAGATAAAAGTCTGGATAATGTACAGCGTCGTGCACAAACTAGCAAAATGCCCATTTATGGTTATTACATGTGAGTGACGTCATCCTATTGGGGTGTATGCGTAGGTGTGTGTTGTGTGTGGGTGTGTGTAGGTCAGTGTGACTCAGAGCTCTCAGTCAAAGGTCTGCAGGTTAATGGACAATCTCTGCTGTTTATTCTTAGCCCATTCATTCACAATAAAGTCGTGTGGAGCGAAAAGATGTCTTTAAATTGGATTCACTCATCTTTTCCTGGTACTTAACAATCGTCTGTATTTCTCCAGGAGCAGGGGTCATTGAACCAAGTACTGGAAAAATCCCGTAGTGGAAATGATAGACATCTGAAAAAACCTGGCTTACTTTAGTTGTCTACACATGAACTAGCTCTGTTTCTGTAGCAGCTCCTCTCTTTCGTTTTTGTCCAATCACATGCATTTGTGTAAATTATTTCGCTGAAGGAAGCTCATCAGACCAGAGACTAGCTACACGGCTAATGTTTTCACTAGATTCGAGAATCATGGATCGATTTTATTAGCTTGTACACTTAAATTGTATGCTCTCTCTCTTTTTCTGTCTCTATGTATCTCTCTCTGTCGTTCTCTCTGTTTCTCTGTTTCTGTCTTTATGTCTGTCTCTTTTCTTCTTTCTAACTCTCTCTCATTCTGTTTTTGTGTCTCTTTCTTTCTCTCTCTCTTTGTATCTCCCTGTGTTTCTCTGTCTTTCTTTCTCTCTTTTTTCCTCTCTGTCTCTCTATCTCTGTCTCTCTCTGTATCTGTCTCACATTTTCTGTCTCTTTCTTTCCTTGTCTCTTTGTGTTTGTCACTCTGTTTCTCTTTCTCTCTTTCTGTCTCTGTCACTTTCTTTCTGTCTCACTCTCACTCTCTCTCTCTATGTCTGTGTCTGACTCTTTTCTGTCTCACTGTCTCTTTCTCTCGCTGCCCCTCTTCTCTTTTCCTTTTCTCCCCTCCCCCTCCCCCTCTTTCTCTTTCTCTTTCTCTCTATCTCTCTCTGTCTGTCTCCCCCCTTCCCTCTCTCTGTCTCTCTCTCTCTCAGGGATCTGACTGCAGAAGATCAGATCGCTCTGCTGAAGTCCAGCGCTATTGAGATCATCATGTTGCGCTCCAACCAGTCCTTCAGTCTGGACGACATGAGCTGGAGCTGTGGAGGGCCCGACTTTAAGTACTGCATTAACGACGTCACCAAAGGTGAGAGAAACGAGTCCACACTGCAGATTCCCTAATTAAGGAAGGACATGAAGACCTGAGCAAATGACAGCAATGATCCATCAAGACAACACAATCAGTCAATCTTTATTAAATACATTTTTAATGATTCACAGCCGACGACAAAATGGAGGACGTTCCAGAAATAGAGATGTAACCTTTATTTAAGATTTGTTAGTCACCATTCCACTCCACTGTAAAAACACTGTTTACTGGAGATTTTACAGTAATTTACTGGCAACCTAGGTTACCAATAAAGTATTGTAAATTTTATAGTAAACAACTGTAAAACATATTTACAGTAAAGTACTGTAATTTCATACGTAGTATAAAATAACACATAACCCAGTATGATGCAGGTTACAGCTGAGCTGAAGGGTCTTGCTTAAGGATCCAGTCAAGACACTTTGGTGGTGCTGGGATTTGAACACATGACCTTCTTATCTGCAGCTCGAAGCCGTAAACACTGAGCTACCACAGCTAGCACAACTCGCCTGCACTGATTCGCTGCAGTCTTTTAGTGGCATTAATTCAGTGCTAGGAGTTGTTGAATCAGTGCAAGCTAGTCATGGTGTAGTTGTGGTGGCTCATTGGTTAAGGCTTTGAGTCACAGCTCAGAAGGTTGTGTGTTCAAATCCCAGTACTGCCAAGCTGTCGTGATTGGCCAAGACCTGTAACCTTCAACTCAGTTGTATCCTGCATCAGCCAAATGAGCAACAGGAAAAGTGCTTCCCTTTTTTTTTTTCCTCCCACAAAAGCTCAATGTGACTAAAATGATTACTTTCACTATTATTCTTCTATTTAACAGATTATTAAAAGGATTATTCCCCACAGATTAGAAGGTTCATTCGGACCAGCGTCAGTTGGTTTACTCTGTTCTGATTAATGTGTGTAGCCGAGTGTTTTTTTTTTTTCATTATGATTATGAATGTGTTATTAGGCTTCGTGTAACTGTAGCTCATGTTATTGATATTGACGTTATTAGTAGCTCCTCAGTGCATTATGTAACACACACAGTTAGATTTTTTTTAATAGTGTAGAATGACATAATGTTTGAGAAATGCTTTAATCACTGAGTCGTGAGTGTGTGTGTGTGTATATTTGTGCACTGCAGCTGGTCACACTCTGGAGCTGCTGGAGCCGCTGGTGAAGTTTCAGGTGGGGCTGAAAAAACTCAACATGCATGAAGAGGAACACGTGCTGCTAATGGCCATCTGTCTCCTCTCTCCAGGTGTGTGTGTGTGTGTGTGTGTGTGTGTGTGGAAAGTGGTGGTTTCACACAACCCCATCACCAGATCTGGTGGTTTTGATGTGGAGTTTGTGAAAGGTTTCAGATGTTTTTCTCCATCTGTGCCTCCATCTATCATACTCTTATCACTCTCTTTATCTGTCTCTCTCTCCTCTGCTACTTCTTTATCACTCTCCTTATTCTTAACTTTTTCATTCACTCTGTGACCGTTCTTTAATTCTTTATTTATTCCACAAAATCTCTTTCTTTCTTTCTTTCTTTCTACACTCACTCATCCATCTATCTATGCTCTTCCCACTTTCTCATTTATCATTCTTATTCAACCTCTTTTTCTTTCTTTCTTTCTTTTTCTTTCTTTCTTTCATCCTGCTCATTCTCTTTTATCTTTCTCACCTTTTTAATGTTTCTTTCATTTTTTCACTCTTTTCCTCTCCTTTTTACTCAATCCGTTCCTTCTTTCTGTCTATCTCTCACTCTCTCTCCCCCCTTGCTCCCTCTCTCTTACATTCTCTCCCCCTCACTCTCTCTCTATGTCTCTTTCTCTCTGCCCCTCGCACTCTCTCTGTCTTTCTCACTCTCCCCCTCGTGCTTTCTCTCTCTCTCTCTCTCTCTCTCTCTCTCTCTCTCTCTCTCTCCCCTTCTCGTGCTCTCCCCCTTGCTCTCTTGCACTGTCTCTCTGTCTTTCTCACTCTCCCCCTCGTGCTCTGTCTCTGTCTCTCTCACTCTCTCTCTCGTTCTCTGACCCTAAACCTCTGTTTCTCTCCCCCTCTCTCCCTCTCTCTCTCTCTCTCTCTTTCTGCTCAGATCGTCCCGGCGTGCAGGACCACGTTCGGATCGAGGCGATGCAGGAGCGTTTGTGCGAGACGCTGCAGGCGTATATCCGCGTGCACCACCCGGGCGGCCGGCTGCTCTACGCCAAGATGATCCAGAAGCTGGCCGATCTGCGCAGCCTGAACGAGGAGCACTCCAAGCAGTACCGCTCGCTGTCCTTCCAGCCTGAGCACAGCATGCAACTCACACCGCTCGTGCTGGAGGTGTTCGGCAGCGAGGTGTCCTAGCGGCCAGGACCGTGTCTCCCACAGTGCCAGTCCAGCGCAGGGGCATGAGGGAGGTGGGAGGGGGCAAAAGGGGTGCAGCACGGGGCAGAGGTGGGCCAGAGGACATCTGGAGGAGTCCTATTACAGCAGACTGTGTGTGTGTGTGTGTGTGTGTGTGAGTACGAAAATGAAAGTGTGTATGTGTGTGTCTCCAGGGCAGGAGTGTGCCGGGGGATGTCTGGTATCCCGTTTCGGGGAATTTGTAGAGGCGTTTTTTTTTTTTTTTTTTGGTGTGTGTGTGTGTGTTAGAGTGTGAGGGGAGGGAGGGTCACATGCGTGTAAGTCCATCGAAGGGCTGTGGGTTTCAGAAGCTAAAGGGAATATTAAGAATGTACTTATGCATATATGAACAGAAATATAAATATAAGCTAATATCTATATTTAAGAGAGATGCTTTCTACTAAATTGAAGCGTATGGCTGAGCGTTGTAAAATAGGATTAGCAGGCCTCTTTGGGTTGAGTGTGTGTGCATGCTTGTGCGGAGAGATGTGTTTTGTTGTGTATATGAAAGAAAAGGACACTAACAAGCAGGCACATACACTGAATGAAGTGCAGGGGGCGATCTATTTTTGATGTTTGTATAGATAAGATATTTAATGACCACAAGAGAGCGAGCCCACCAGTACACGCTAACGCTAATCCGCTAATAACAGGCTAATTACCATTATCTGGTTACTGACAACTGTATGATTTGTTACAGTTTTATATTTGGTACAAACGGCTCACTTTCAAACACTGTCGATCTCTAGACTGTTCTAATCAACACAAAAGTGCCAAAGGATTGTAGATGAGACAAGGTTGTCATTTTTAATGCGATTCTTCACATTTTACTTTATATATTATTTAATTTCAAAGAAAATTTTGGAAAACTCAAAACAAATTTTTTTGATAATTTGGTTTGCAACATTTCCCTGATGTGCCTTTGTTTTTTTGTTTGAGGCTTTTTCCCCAAACCCAGAAACATGGTTTCGCCCAAACCAGTCAGAGCTGCTTGAATGAAACTCATGAAATGGTTCGAGAGCCATGATTTGAATCCGTATATTTGATGTTGAAACAGAAAGTCAGGGTGACGGCGTCTTGAAGTGCTTGACTGATTTACACACCAGCCAGTAGCGTTCGAGCCACACACCTGCTAAATCTATACAAACTTGACAGTATCTTGGCGAAATCGCTAAATATGGAGAATAGAGAAGAGTTTAGCCAGAGGATTTTTTGTTTGTTTTTTTTTTTAACTGTGGAGGAGTTCTCACCTTGTACGAAGTTGCCAGAAGTTGCCAACTTCCGGCTCAACTTCTCCCACAAATACCGCCTTCTTTGAAATGAATCAACTCCAACCACTTCTTTTTTTTTTTCGGTTTGAAAAGGGAATGGTGTGTGGAATGACACAAAGCCAAAAACACACAGACAAACCAGGTTTGCTGCTAATGAGCTGCTGCTGTAGAGAAAGACACGCCCCCAGGGGCGGGACATATACATTTTAGAGAGCATTTAATTGGTAGAACACAAGACTAGTACAGGATGAGTCATAAAATTTTTTTTATTATTTTCCTAGAGGTAACAAAGCATAAACTGAAAATGAGAATATCTCAAAAACTATATTTTGTCTTGTTTTTTTAAAGATATATGATCGTACTGGTGTCCGTAACACTAAGGGACCGGTACAAAAAACAAAAAACACCTAATTTGATGTCAGGGGCACTTTAAAGGCAAGCTACAGGGCATATGTAGTTAAAGCAGAGGGAGTGAGGTGTCATGGGATTTATTCTAATTGTAATTCAGCTCACAGGCAGCAGGGGGCTCTAAAAATGACAATCTGCTCCTTTAACTAAGTATATTGCGTTAAGTTTCCCATGAAATGCCACAAGCAGCAGTGCCTCGCCCCGCCAATTCCCAGTTACTTCGCCAGCATGCGCCGTGTTTCAGATTCGGCGCTCCTCACCACAGAGCGGTTTGATTAGCGAATACGCAGAGAGGTAATCCTTTGTTTTTAGGACCGTGTTAGGCAGTTTACATTTTACAAGACGTATTATGGCACGTCAGTTTACGGTTTTGTGCCGCTCTCTTGTGGTCGTACATTGTAAATACCACTTTTATTATTCCTGTACATATTAAGTCTAATGAAAACAAGCATAGGCAAGTACTAAGATGATTCATTAGTTCAAAAGATGCTTGGGAGAAATATGCAAATATGATATTTTCCTATTATTTGCTCTCTTTTTTTTCTCTCTGAGGTGACAATAAGCTTTGACGACTTTATCTATTCATGATGTTAGGTGCGAATTCATCATTTGCTCTTACTTTTAATCATTATGATCTTTCTTATTATGGTTCAGTTTTGTACGCAGTTGGATATCCAGATATCCCAAATCAAGAGATTTTTTTTTCTGTCTTTTTTCTAGTTTTTTTTTTTTTTTTTTTTTTTTTTTTTTTGCAAATCAACAAGACATCTCAAACCATACTCTTGCTGCTGCACAAAGCCTTGCTAGAACTCTCAGATTTTTGGAGAAGAGACAGAAACATCACTTCTGTCCTCACCACGAATGCTGCCTGAAACCAATCAATCAACGGGGACATGGACTGACCATGGAGCCCCATATGTATATCTATAGAAAACAGAAATATACCGTTACACCCGCACGCCTCCTCTTATGCCTATACTTCTGCCGTAATACCGTAGCCTCATAAGTGTGAGACTCTTCCAAGCTTTAACTGCTCTGTGGAATAAACAGAAACAGGAGGAATGATGGTGTCTGGCTGCTACAGGACGGAGCTGTGATTTTTTTTTCCCCCAGCTCCTCTGTCCAGAAATCTTTTGTGTTAAAACTGCTTCAGGAGAATGAAAAGCTGGAAAGGAGCTGTAATGTTCTACGACTGGAACGTTCTTTGTGAGGTACACACAGGAGCTTTGGTGTGGATTTCGGAGATGGACAAGCACCTGACTCTCTCGACTGGGACATTGGGACAGGACGTCAGCGCCATCTAGTGGACTGGATTAATCCACACGTACTGTGTATATTCTACTATATATATAACTTAAGCTTCAATCTGGATTCTTTCTAATGATTAAGGAGCATGTGCTTTGTCATCCAGCGCTGTGAAAGGATACACACAGAAATGGCTGCTGTTTCTACGTACAAACCTGTTTCACCTTTTCAGACCCAGTGTTGTTGCCTCCGTAGCCTTACAGAACTCACAAACAGCCGGGATAACTCTCAGAAACTCAACAAGGGAAACGAGGCAGTCTCACACACACACACATATACATATATATACACACACACACACACACACACACACACACACACACATGCACACACAAACACTTTTTTAGGACTATGTCCACCATGGTTTCAGCAGGGAAGAGTTCAGCACTATGGGCAGTCTGTTGCCTCAGCTAAGCTCAATAAGGGTGCTTTCACACTTTGCTTTTTTTTTTTTTTCTCCCCACCACAAAAAGTGCTACATTACTGTTTCTTTAGTAATGACTGACTCACAGGGACTTGAATGGTGGACATACCACGTAACCTACACTTCATAATCAACAGATTATAACCATTTAATGGAAGGAGTCTCCAGTGCCAGCATTTTGTAACAGTCAGAGGAAAAGCTGTAGCTTTCTGGCATCTTCAGGATGGAGAAATTCCGGTTTCTTGCTATCATGACAAGCTACAGGGTTTTTAAAAATTTTTTGTCTTATTATGTACAAAAACGAGAATTAAGAGGCCAGCTGGTTATAGCCTTTATAACGTAAGGAACAACATTAAACGTACCTATAAACAGATAAAAAGCACTAAAATTGTAATCATTGTCAAACTGCTGTAGTGTAAGAGGAATGAAATTCTTTGGGATGTGCTGTTATAGGAAAATAATCAAATTCAACACCAACACAACGCCGAACATTTTCCTCTAACGGTATGCCCCCAAGTGTTTTATTCCTTACCTAAGTTTGGAATATTGGCTGAAAATTATGAAATATTATGAAATATAATATAATGAAATATTTTCAAATCGGCATGTCTTAACTCTACTTATATTCGCTCCCTAACAAGAATCAGTTTTCACCAGCACTCTCTTGCGACCTGATTGTTCAGGAGCTTTTTAAAGAAAAAAAAAAAAAAAGAAGAAAAAAAAAAGCACTTGACGTCACTCACCACTTTTCTGAAAATTTTAACCTACTTAATGACCAGAAAACTTTTTAAAAGCATCCAAATTCTGCTGCTTCCTGTAGGATTACATCTAAAATGTGGTGGTTAAAAAAAAAAAAGCCTAGTGTAAAAGCACCCTAAGAAAGGATCCTAAATGTATCTGGTTCCCCCCTCCACTTATTTCTTAAAGGTGTAGTCAGTGATTTTGGTTGAAGTTAGCTGAATCAAGGTATTGACTGATTGAAGGCTCTGTTTTCAGTATTCCCTCCAAAGCATCGAGCACAAGCTCCCTATCATAGAACTCCTGAATGTTGTGCAACAGTGGGCACTTTCTGAACGAACAGGCAAGTTAAGAAAGCAGACATGCAGACTTCTTGTCCTGTTTGGTGGTCCACGTGTTTTCTGTTTAGAAGAATTCTGGGGTGCCGCAGAGACCAGAGCTGCTCCTCTGAGCAGATTGATACTACATTAAAAAAAAGTGTACGTATTTCAAAATCACAGGCCATACCTTTAATAGTTTGGCTGCAGTCGTTAATGGTGAAGCACCTGAATTGAAAACCCAGTGTGTATCAGCATTTAGAACCGAGGGTGACCTTTTGTACACTATTTCTTTCTGAACTGTCATAAGCTAAAGGAAGAGGTTATCTTTCATTACTGAATTACTGGCTTCTACATTCATATGCTAACAAGACTGGTTATTATATGAGGAAGGTGGGGCTAGGATGATGAACGGTTAATTAATAGGCTAGTTTGGCTTTGGGATTTAGGGATACGTTTTGCTGGATTATACAGGAGAACAAGCCAATCTAGCCCCACCATGGTATTAGGCTCTGGGTTAATGAGTGCTCTAGTTGTAATGAGAAATCTAGAAATAAATCTGGTTGTGTCTAGTGTTTTGGTAGGAGCAGACAAAGAGAGCAGAGGACTCTGAAAGCTGATTGTTTAAGGAGACACACCGACAGGTGCCGTTTTTAACCAAAATGATCTACCTCTCCCATCCGCACATGTATTCAGTACACGATTGTGTTTCATTCATTTTTTTTTTTTTATTTAAAAGAAATCAAACACACACACTAATCTCTTTCTTATTTATTCCTCTCCAACTTAAATGCTGGACTGTTTACCTCAAGCCTATAGTTAAGGAGGTGCTCCACCTCTTGCCAGTTGTCTAAACCCTGTTTCCTTACATTCTGTGTGTAGCGTAGCAATGCAAACAGTGTTTCAGCTGGTCGCAGTGTGAATTCAGAGACCCATTTTGCTACTCGAATGCTACTCGCAGTCAGTATTAGCTTTCTCTGGTGCCAACTGGCAAAGCATTGACAACCAAACCGACTATGCTAATTGTGCTAGCTAGACTATTTGCATGTTTCTGCAATTGACGTGTGTCCTTTAATTGGATGATGTGTTATGCTCAGTGTCTGTGGTGTTACTGCTTTGCAGCCTCTAGTGAACTGTTTATTTCAAGTGTTGAAGTGTATAGGCGCTCGCTTGAATTGTTTCGCTACGCTGCTCCTCTGTCTGTTTCTCTCTAATCACATATTCTGTTATATAACCCTAGATTTATACTAGCAGGCGACAAGCGATCATTCATTTTCTTGCCACAATTTTAGCAACAGGGCAACAGCACGACATTTAAATTGAGAATTTCTCAATTCTATGCAAATTAGGTATAATGTGGTGAAGTGGCAAATCCAAACGGCTGGCTCGAATGATTCCTGCAATTAATTAATCTATGCGATTTATTAATTTATTAACGGTTTCATCTTATCCGGTCATATACGCTGCGCTGCTAATCTGCCAGTGAAGCTAGTGCAAAACCTAGCATGTAACATGTAAATTAAACAACCAATTTTCACCGCGTTATTTAATTTGTGTTCTGTTTCTCATCGGATGGCAGGACAGCCAGACTTGTCGCCTGCTAGTGTGTACGTAGGGTAGGACAGATATCGCCTTGTGTTCAGTTATGCAGTTAAGCAGAAAAACAAGGAAACGTTTCAAGCCTCATGTCTACCAAACTCACTCTGATTGTATTTATCGTTCACTCACCTTGACGGATTCATTCAGTCGTCATGGCATTGCTGCTCTCCTTTCTGGAGGCTTCCTTGCTGGTTCAATCCTCCTCTGCTACCTCCATAAAATGTTGGTTTTTCACACACACACACACACACACACACACACCAGGTATCAGCAGTCTTGCCTGTAACATGCTCATGTTTACGGCTTTCTCTCCTCTTATCCATCTTTGGAATTGTGTTGTTATGATTGTTATCTTTTGTTAAAATCGAATCTTCATCTGATCTGACTTTCGGACATCTACATGCTAGCTCAGTTACAGTACCTCTGTGTGCCTAAAACCCAAAGCCTTATTTGGGGAGAGTGTCAGGGTTAAAGTGGTGAGTTCTAATGCAAGAAGTAGTGCAGGCCAGATCCAAACGGTTCTGCCAAACACATTTACGTAGAAACCTGCACTCCATAGCAAGACTGAACCACTGAATCTAGAGTTACAGAATTCTCAGATTGTTCTAGAGCGAGAATAAACACTTCTGTTTGAGGGTTTTAGAACCGGGGACTACAAAAGACTGAGAGTTTTATAGTCCTTTAGGCCTAGTTGAGTCTAGATTATGGTTTTATATAGCTTAGGGATGCATCGATACCAATACTTGTATTGCGTATCAGTCTGATATTGTGCATTTACTCATACTCGTACTTGTTCTGATAAAATTTGCTCTAATACCAATATCTGATACCAGGTGATACACTGAGATGTAAGTCTAGTGTACGTTGTCATATTAATGAACTGACGACACGAAATGGCAGTGGACTTCATTTCATGAGCACTAGGAATTCATTGCTGGTGCCACATGGCAGAGGCCAATGCTGCAGTAAACACTGGCTAGCTGAGAAAAAATGTCTACAAACAACGCTAGGTGAATGAAAATAACATTGTCGTTCTTGACGATCAGCCACTATTTGTCCTTGACATGGAAGAATTCCAATCAAAACGCACTTTCCACTGCAACCCTACTCGATCCAAGCTAACAGTGTACCCTGGTCATCCGAGTGCATGAACACACACGTGTGCACTTTCCATGGCCACTATTTAAACCAGGGAAACATAAACATAAATTGTTCCATGACGCCCTCAATTGATTAACACTAAGCAAGTCACTCATTACGCAATCAGTATCAACGTGTAACAAAAAAACATGTACGGAGTCTGGAAAACAAAACAATGGTATCGATGCATCTGTAATATAGTCTGAAAGAAACCTTAATGGTTCAAAGCCAAATTCGGGAGGGAAAGCTCATGAAGGAAAGCTGCAGATCCACGCACTCGTCTCAGACAGACAAAGTGGAAAGACAAAGTCCTGGAGTCAGCTGCCTTACTTTTGGTCTTTACATTTTAATCTTATTTTCCTCAAAGCTGTGTGCATTAGGTCTGTCTGATACATGACACATACATACACACATACATACATACATACATACACTGTATATTGTACAGCTGCATGTGCATTCTCTCAGGTACAAAGCTGAGCATGGTGTGTTATTATCATTTTTAAGCAGAATAGTCCAAAATATCTAGAAAATGTTAATGGTTTTCTTACTATGTCATATTCATGCTGCCAATAAGAAATACCATGCATTCATCCAGTGAAGGTCAGATATGCAATATGTAAGACTTACTGCGCATCGATTTAATCGTGAATTTATGACTCAGGCTTAAAACGAAAACATACAAAGACAGAAACATACCATATATATTTGTATCACTGTTGTATCATTTTCAGAATGTGGTCGTATGTACAATGTGGATAATGAAATTTCAAATCAGTACGTGTTTTGTGCTGAGCCTGACCCAGTTCTGTCTGAGATTGATTTACTGGAGATACAGGTGGGCTCCGATTGGTCAGGTTTTCCCCTGAACTTTTTTGCATCAGCATATGTACTGAACACATAACGTACAATAAAATAGTGCCTACTGCCACACTGAACCGTCCAGATTTGTATTAAACTCTCAGTGTTCAGAATTCAAGGAAACATGATTTAAGACTGCAGTTGTATTTGTCAGGCTCAAGTTCCCAGACCGTAGACGTTCAGAAGAAAGGGTACTAAACTGTACCTTTCCTTGTCATTGGAGTGGTTCCTTTAAAGGTACATCTTTTGTAACATTAGTATGTATCTTTTACATAAAGATACATTTGCATGTGTACCTTCAATGTATTACTCGAAAAGCTAATTATAGGTACAGGATTGGTCCTTAAGGTCCAATTATGTTAAATTACATCAGCATTATCATGTTATGGTAAAGATACACAAGATGTATACTTGACAGTACCACCGCACTGACAAGCAAAAGTATACTTTAGTACTCTTTTTTTTTCTGAGCATGTATAACCAGCAAGTCAAAGTGAACCGTTTCCTGGATTTCCTGATTACTCAGAGGGGGGAAAGCCTGACCATTAAGTTCCATCTGGACCGGTTGTGGGTGATGTGGATTTTAGTGGACCATTCCTAGCTTTCCAAAATACAACTTCATGAACACTTTGGAATTCTCTGGTTTCTCCAGGAATGGCTCTTACAATGTCTGGTTGAATAATTATCACATAATCAAGGTCATTGATGGAAAAAAATGTATGTGAACCATATTGAAGATGACAGAAGCATAACTGGACGAAGGTTCTCCAGCCAAGCCGGGTTGCCTGCCATAAAAAAAAAAAACCACCAGGTTGATGCAGAAATCCAAATTAAATAAGATTTCAGAGCAAGTGCTCTTGGATCTCACAAGAATCCTGAAAGAATTTCCAAATATCAGAGCTTACATCAGCCCACAGTTAGGCGATTTACAAACAGTGAGAAGATCTTTAGCACAGCTGGTGCTCCGGTAATGAGTGGGTGTCCTACAAATATCTTGAGAATCCTCAAACAAGTAAGGAGGAACCCTCGAGAAGAACAGAAGTGTTCAATGGAGGTTAAGAAACCACATCGCGCCTTGATAAATGTAGCTGAGTGGTCAAAGTGTGGTTCAGAAAATTGACCAGAACTACCAGAAAGCCAATGGCGTGATTTTGAGAGAGGTGTGTAACCCACAACTGCACGGTTGTAACCCACAAATGCTTGGGTTTTGTCGAGCCTAACTTGTAAGTGATGTTGGATAAAAGCGTCTACCAAATGAATCAAGGAAACGTGTTATCAGAAAGTTCTACTGCAAAACATCAAGATGTCTGTCTAAGATCTAGAACTCAAACAGTCCTGATCTCAATCCCACTTATAGTGTATATATAGGGCATTTTAAATATTAAAATATTCAATACTAAAAGACATTAATGTCCCAAGATACCTCAGAAACACTGTGTAGGATTGATAAGGAGCTACAAAAAGCATTTGATTGAAGAGGTTAAAAATAAATGGTATCATGGTTCACATGTATCACCATCAGTGACCTTTATTTTTTACAAAACAACTTATCTATTCTAGATAAGGGTTTTTTTTTATTATTGTTTTAAAAATATATGCAATTTATTTATTTCCTCCTGTGAATAGAGGAAGATTCTGAACCACATTTTAGGATCTGTTTCTGCAGAAATCCAGATCATTGCAAAGGTTCACAACTCTTTTTTTTTTTTTTTTTTATTGATGCCTGTACAGTTCTCACATACAAGCAAACATGTAATCTCATCTCGTGTATTTCTACAATCCCAGGCTACTTGACATTAAGCTAAAACACTCACATAGAGCTCATGTCAAATACCATGCAGACTCAAACTGCTAGGCCTTCGGCTTAACGTTGTAAAGATATTCATGCTCTAATCAGCTAGTATTGCCATATTTCCCTAGATTTTGTCCTTGTCCATTTTGTGTTGATGATTCTCCTACCTTCCTGAAAGTCGCTCCATTACACCTTTACTTTGTGCTTTGTATGTAGTAAAATAAATGTTTTGAGAAAATAAACAGCTGTATATAGTGATGCTAAAGGTCTGGAGTTCATTGTGTGAATTGGAGGAAAATAAAAGTGACATTTTTAATTGTAGTGCACTACAAATCCAGTATATAAGTTTATATATTATAAGGTATATTCACTTTTTTTTTTTTTACAGTGGAACATTATATTTTTGACTCACATAAATGTGCTTTTTTTATACTGGCACATTTTTTCTCTACCCTCATACATCATTCATTCATTCACTGATTCATCTTCAGTAACTGCTTTATCCTGATCAGAGTGGCAGTCAATCCGGAGTCAATCCGGAGAACACTGGGCATGAGGAATATGCCCTGGATACAACGCCACTCCATCACAGCGTACCATGCACGCACACGTTCACACACAATTTACTGTCGCCAGTCCAACTGCCAGGATGTTTTGGGAGGTGCAAGGAAACTTGAGAATCCAGAGGAAACTCCACACAGACAGGAACCTGAGCTCAAGATCGAACCGGGAACCCTGGAACTGTGAGGCAGTAATGCTACCTGCTAAACCACTGTGCCACCCTCTGATCATGTACACTGAATACTTTTAACTGGCAGAATTAAAGTAATACATATAAAATCACCATATAAAAATATTAGCTATCTATTAGCTTATAAAACTTTATAGATTTGTAATCATGAGACAATGTTGGTGGTTTAGGCTTAGAATGTAGCTTGCTAGCTAAACAGTAGGTTTGTAAATTAATGTTATTATTATATAATTAAACAGTTATATTTCACTAATTTCAGGGCGCATTCACACATACCATATCACATCATACTTTTTTCTTTAGTTCAGTTTATTTTGCCATGTGAACACTCCACCCATCAAGCACAAACCTAACAGCAGCTTAGCGAACTCGCTAAATATGGAGAACAGCGAAGAGCGCTTGCCGACTTTAACCAGGATGATATTCCAGATGATGATAAGTTGTGTTTTTGGAGTTATCATGTACACGTCTGAGCCCGAGGTCAACCATTAGTGTACGATGGTGATGGAGAGTTATCTGATGCATCTGAGTGGTAGGCTTATAATTCATTGTAATTCATAAAGTGATATTATTTACTTTTATTGATTGAGAAGACCAATGATAGATAAAGATGGAATCACGTTCTTGATTAGTACCAAGATATTCCACCATTGGTAAGAGAGCTCCAAGTTGCACCTCTGAAAAAGTCACATAAATGCCAACTTACACAAATTCCATCCTCTTTCAAATGAATTAACCCCAACCAATTTTTTCTCCACCAACACTGCACTGACAAACCACGTTTGCTTCTAACAAGCTGCTACTGTAGAGCAAGACATACACTATATGGCCAAAAGTATGTGGACACCTGACCATCAGACTCATATGTGCATTTTGAGCATCCCATTCCAGATTTATTCCCCCTGTTATAATAAGCTCCACTCTTCTGGGAAGCTTTCCACTAGATGTTGGAGCGTGGCTGTGGGGATTTGTGTTCATTCAGCTACAAGAGCATTAGTGAGATCAGACACTGATGTTGGGTGAGGAGGTCTGGGGTTCAGTCGGTGTTCCAGTTCATCCCAAAGGTGTTCAGTGGGGTTGAGGTCAGGGCTCTGTGCAGGACACTCGCGTTCTTCTACTCCAACCTTCACACACCATGTCTTCATGGAGCTCGCTTTGTGCACAGGGCCATCGTCATGCTGGAACAGGTTTGGGCCTTTTAGTTCCAGTGAAGGGAAATTGTAATGCTACAGAATACGACGACAATTGTGTGCTTCCAAATTTGTGGAAACAGTCTGGGGAAGAACCGCATATGAGTGTGATGTTCAGGTGTCCGCAAACATATACGATCTAAAGAGAATTTAATTGGACAAACATGAGACTAGTACAGGATGACGTATCAGATTTTTTATCACTTTTCCAGAAGCGATGGAAAATAAAATTCAAATGTGAAGAGTTTGTTTACAATTTTTTGAGAATTTAAAAAAAAATTGAGTTCCAGCCAAAATAAGTATTGTATGTATTGAAAAGTCGATTTTTAATTTTACGCAAAATGCGAAATCCGCCATGTTATTCTGTCATGTTTCCTCTCTTTCTTTCCAAACCGCGACAAACGCCAGTCTCCCTTCTGCGATCCTCCTCTCAACCAATCACAGCGCACCATTCCACGCACTGTAAACAGTAATGGCGGCGCTTTGAATACACCCGCCATCCTAGTTTTCCTCATCTACTTTGTACTTTATGATCAACAAACAAACAAAAAAATGAATAATTTTGACGGCACTGACGAACCTGTGGTGGTTTCTGTGGTGGGGAAGAAACGTAAGCCATTGAAATCTAATGATTTACGTGAGGAGATTAAGAAGATGAGGCACTCGGGAGGAGGAAAAATGCCGGCTGTTGCTTGCTCTCACACGACAGCATCACACTTCTGCCACGCTGACACACTGACCCCACGGGATCTTTTGAAAAACTTTCAGTTGTATATATATATAGGCTGTATCAGGCTGTATCAGGAAGTGAATGAGGAACCACTACACTGATGTGCTTTATTGAGTTCAGGCTTATTGATAGTTTTCTCTATAGAGATGCAGCCAAAGGGGGCGTTCCCTCCGCACGCGCCCGTCACTGAAAACTATCAGTAGAAGCATAGCCTACTATCCCATCCTGCTCTTAGCTGTCATCATAGTAACATTATTGTGAAGATGTAGGCCTACGCCTATGCTGGCCATCAGCCCTGCAGGATGAGACATAAGCTTTTCTGTTGAATCTTTAATGTTTTAAGTTTGTTGCTAGTTTGTTTGCTTGTTAAAATGTACATAAGGAATGAGTAACACTTAGTTGTCTGATGTAGGCCTACTGCCTGGGCTCAAATGTCCTAGCTGGCTGGTCATCTGCCATGCTATTAGATAAATAGGCCTACTGCAAGTTGAATTAATGTATGTACATACGTACACACACACACACACACACACACACACACACACACACACATGATTACATAGGCTATAGGTTTGGATGGATGACTGCCATTTAGTTGTCTGATGGCCATGTCATCTGTCCTTGCAAATGAATACTGTGAATGAATAAATGAAGCAATGAATGAATGAATAGGTAGATAAATACATACATACATACATACATACACAAAACATATACATACATACATACATACATACATACAAACAAATAAATGTCTTTTTTTTGTCATTGCAGGTATCGGCAAAGATCGTGTGTCTCGAGTGGCAAAGTATTATGCACTCAACACTACAGCCAGACCAGAACGCAGGGGTGGTGCTCGTAAGGTGGCTGAAAATGAGGCCAAGAAGCAGCTCGTGATGGATCACATCCAAACGTTTATGTGTAGGGTTAGCCATTATGGAAGAAGGGGAGCACCTGGCCGGAAATACCTACCTAGTGACCTCAGCGTGAAGAGAATGCACGAGCTATTCGACCAGCAAAATCATGATGTAGTCAGCTACTCCCTGTATTACACTGTTTTTCGACAGCACTTCAACCTTGGATTTGGGCATCCTGCCACAGACGCCTGTTCTTCACATGCCAGGTTTCAACTGAGAGTTAAGGACCCCAGCTTAACTGAAGAAGAGAAACGGAGTGAGTCCGCATCCTACATTTTACACAGGAGACGAGCAAGGGTGTTCTGTGATTTGCTGGGGAAGGTAGATCATGATGCAGTGATTCTTTGCTTTGACATGATGCAGAATTTGATACTCCCTAGAACCCCCATTGGTCAGGTATACTATTCCAGACAGCTGTACATGTATGTCTTTGGTGTTGTTATTCACCAGGGGAAGGGCAGTAAACAAGCAGTGGATGATGTTCATCTGTACACATGGATGGAGCATGAGAATAGAAAAGGTAGCAACATGACTGCTTCAGCTCTGGACCACTGTTTATGTCAACAGTTGAGTGTTCACCGTTTTGGAACCAAACTCTTCATGTGTATATTTTCACAAATATATTTTGTATTTTTTCTTGATATACTATCATTGGTGTTCATGGCACTATGGCACAAAAAGTTCTGAAATACCAACTTGTGTGTAGAAAATGGGTATTAAGCTCCATGTGGGTGTTACACCAGAAGATTTTTAGATATTAGAATAAATACTGTGTTATGGGCTACCAAGCCGTTGGTAATGTTTAATGGTGTTACACTATCACAAAGAAAGCTTCAGTGGACTACAGTGAAATATCTCATTAAAATCTCATTAATATCTCATTTCAGTTCACACAGGACCTGATATAGTGCTGACTAAGATAATCAGCAGCAACTGGATTGTTTCCTGCCTTTTACCTCATTTATGCTTTAGGTCTAAAGAATCAGTGGAGATGAAGGTGAATGAGGGTATACAGAGTAACATGTTTCTATGTAGCCACGCCCACACAGGAAGTGACGAAATGCTTAAGGGGCGCTGGCGTGAGTGGAAGGAGTGCTATTGTTTGTTTTTATTTTTTCCCCCCCCAGAATATTATGTAGATAATAAATACACAAGACATCGTTGTTAATCAGTATCGGTTATATTTACCGGAAGTCGTTACAGTTGTTGTTTTTTTTATTCCACACAGTGTTTCCTGTCATGTAGCCGCGTGCGCGTTTTAAGAAGTCAGCCGCGGGAAAGTTTGTTTGCGTTTTAGCTTGTTACTAAGTATCTGAGCTAGCAAAATAGCAAGATAAAAGTCTCCCAGTTTGTAAAACACGCCTGGAATCTGAATTCTGCTTTTTATTTGTTTTCTGTGAGCAATATTCCTGTGTAAAGGAGAAAAAGGGGTGTATACAAACCGTCTTTAGACTTCTCTTCAGCTGGTTCCAGGAGGTGAGCATGGCTTTGTTCGTTGCTGTACATGTTGCTCTTGCACTAAATAATTACTGAAGTTTGCATGGGGTAAATACTATTTAGCAAATATCTCAGTGAAGTTTGCAGTTGCATTATGTGATCTTAAATGCTGTCCATTTTGTGTTATACCACGTGCTCTGGGCTTGTAAAAACAAATAATAAGAAATGCATTTATTTATTTATTAAAATAAAATGTCCATCACATCCTAAGGTGCATTGGTGATTTCGCCATCCTTCCTGTCTATCGCACCATTTGTGAAATGTGTTTTTTTTTTTTTTTTTTAAAAATGCTGCGAGAGTTATATAAACAGACTGCAAAAGGAAGGTGTGCGCCCGGAAGTGCTTCTTTGGGATCTTCCGGTCTGGTGCTTGTTTTCTCGCCTGCCCTTATTTTTCAAATCACTGCTAGTTGTGTGTAATCTGAGAGAATTTTTTATCAGCATTATTTTAGGGCTTCCAAGGTTTCGTTTTATTTATTTGTTTGTTTATTTATTTATTTATTTAAGCACTCAGTTTGATCAGCTTTATATCTTTTACATTTTTATATATTTTTAAAGGGTAATTTACCAGTAAAACAAAAATCAATTGTTGTATTTGGAAAACCTGTTAAAGAAAGATTTCTCAGAGAAATAACAAAAATACGACACTAAGCAACAAATTAGAAACAGAATCACTGAAGACATCACAAATACTTCAATATAAAAACATTTAATGAGTTTTCCTTTAGGTCACATGCCATAATATCCCAGATTGTTTGATTGACAAGCTGTCGCAAGATAAACGCATTATTGTGCACGTCTATCTGATGTAACTAGTAAGTGTTTGAGAGGGCTGGGTATCGATGAGAAACTGGCAGAGGCGAAGATTTGTTAAAAAAGGAAGGCAACTGGTGTATTTTTCCTTAAATAAATGTTTAACTGCCGCAGGGCACCACGATCTCTGGTTTGATTCTGAGCTCTGGTTACTGTCTCTGTGGTGTTTCCCATGTACTTCCTGTGTCTGGGTTTCCTCCCACTTCCCAATAACATGCAGGTGGACTGGCAAATCTACATTGCCCCTAGCTGTGAATGTGTGTGTGTCCTGTGATGCGTCCCATCCAGGGTGTATTCCTGCCGGACACCCAGTGTTCCCAGGATGGGCGCCATATCCATCACAACCCTGACCAGGATAAAAAGGTTCCTGAATATGAATACTGAATAGGAAAGAATGAAAACTGCTGCACATACAGCCATAGATAGAGTGTAGAGCGACGCTCATGTTGGTTTTCGTTTTGTTTTTATTGTTTTCCATCCTTTACATAGGAAATGCTGTATGCTTTTGCATTTAAATACTGATCATAAAACAAAACCTTCTTGTCTTTTCTGTTTGTTTATTACCTGGCTAGGAGGTATTTTACCAGAAAGCATGTTTCATTGGTTTTCCTGTCCACTGTCCATGATTACATTACTGTCATGCAGCCAGTGATGCAAAAGAAGTTTGAAGGGGGCAGTGACCATAGAAATATGCTTTAAAGATAACTTTTAGTGAGAACATTATGTTCAATGAATTATTTTCAAATGCACATTTCCAATAATTCTTCTTCTTTTTTTTTTTTTTTTTTGTCTTTCTAGCTGCCATGTCTGTGACGTTCAAGTCAGAGGCTGAACCGATAGATATAACCAGTGCAGCTCACCGTAAGGCTGAAGGAAAGCAGCTCAAAAAGCCTCTGAAATCCCTGGTGGAGCCGCTGCTGCTGGCGCCACAGCTGCTCGCTGGGCTGGGGCAGTATGTATGCAGTGTGTGCGGTGACACGTTTGGGTCGCTGGCACAGTTGGCCAGACACGTGCAGTTCCACGATCGCGACCGGCCGTTCCCGTGTGCTGTTTGTGGCAAGCGTTTCCTGAGCCGCAGCCACCACGACGAGCACCAGCGAGTGCACACAGGAGAGCGGCCCTTCCCCTGCGACCGCTGCGAACGCTCCTTCACCACCCACCACAACCGCAAACGCCACCAGTTGATCCACGACAAGGAGGAGGCATACCGCTGCACTGTGTGCGGCGTGCTCTTCTGCCAGGACCACCAGCTCGGCAATCTCAGCGGCATCATCCGCGTGCTCAAGCAGCACGAAAACACGAAACCAGGGCGCGTTATGGGAATCAAAACCAAGATCAAGCTCGAACCAAATTCTACAAACGAACAGGAGAAAAACATCAAGAAGAAGAAAAAGCATAAGCGTCAACATTTTGAAGAAGACTATTCCCATTTTGCTGAAGAAGAAGATAGCAGAATGTCATTCCACGCTGACGTCTCACAGGTTCCTTACAATAAAGAGGCACATTTTCCTGAAGCATTGCACAGAGCAACTCCAAGGATAAAGAAGATTGCCTATGACATGGAGGTTATTCTGTAAGCCACAGGTTCCTGAAGTATTCCCTGTCCTCCATATTTTAGTGTTTTCTCTGCTTTCAACACACCTACATAGCTAACCCCTAACCCTAACCCTGAGTTGAACTGAATGTGTCAGAGGAGCGAAACACTAATGTGCAGGACAGGCAGTTCTCCAGGACCAGAGTTGGGAAGAGGTACTGTAAACCATCCCCTGATGATGCAGTAGTGTGAAATGGGGATTGTGTGGTGCATCGTAGCACTCTAAAATAGGATGAAAACAGTAATTAGTGCAAAAGCAGGATAAACATTTAGCTGTATCATTGTTTTTTGATTGTACTGAAACAAACTAACGTTTATAAAATACTACAACGCTGTGACACAAATAGAAATGAATTGACTGGTTGGACAATTCGTTGTGTTTTTTTTTTTTTTTTTTTTTTTTCCCAGATTGTATTTTTGTGACAACACTGATCATTTTGCTTTCACACTTATGAACTTTGTGTTTGCTTTTCCTTTTGACACTTTTTTTTTTCTTACATATATGAAATGGACCTAATTCCTCCTACATAATTATGGTGCATGATACACTAGTGTATTTAGTTACATTGAATAATTATATCTAACACAAAATTCCTTATTCAGCTACTGTGTTCGATATGCCAAGGGTGCCATGTGCGGTATCTTCTTTTTCTTCTTCCATCTTGTAGACCTCTGACTTGTGGGGTAAGAGAAATCAAAATAAATTTAGTTTATATGACAGGTTTACGTGTTTGTCATTTCACAAAGGCATTCTTGAATATGATGGTAGGCCTTGCACCCATTCTATCATTTTTTCATATACGTAGTAGTAGGTTTAATGATCAGAAGAGCAGTAATGCTCTCAGTCCTTTCTTAGGAAAATTGCTCAGATCCTTACACTTGCCCATTTTTCCTGCTTCCAACACATCAACCTCGATAACTGAATGTTCACTTGATGCCTAATATATCCCACCCCATGACAGGTGCCATCGTAACGAGATAATCAATGTTATTCACGTCACCTGTCAGCGGTTTTAATGTTATCCCTGAGTGGTGTATATGAGGTCATCATATAGCATCATAAAATCCCTTTGTTGAACATTACCATTGAAAAAAGCTTTCAGATGATTGTTAACCTGCAAAAGTCAGATAATGGATATTAGAAAAATACATAAGCAGTTCTAATATAGCATTAACCACAGTATAGGCCACAGTATAACACATATCTGAAACATTTGTCAGGAATTGCACCCGTGAGCACTATGTACACGCAGTGATGTTGGATGGCGATGGTGAAAGAAAGGGGTTTAACAGATTCTTGGGGAAGTTTAAAACTCACCACTTTCAAAGGAACAAGCTGTTTTAAGGGGATCTTGTGAAGGGTAATCGAGCATCAAAAATTCTGCTTAGTACTTGGAAATTTCAAACAACCTCATTGCCTCTGCCAGGAGGTTCTGACTTGGTCATAGACAGAGCTTTCCATATTATGATGAGGCAAACGAGTACAATTCTGTAAATTAACACAGAAATTGTTTAAGAAACACATAATCCTTTTTGTGCTAATGTTAACCCGACAGCAAACCTGTAGTCTGCACTGAAGAAAGTGGCCTACATGCACAAACCTGAGATTATAAAGGAGCTGAAAAAGTTGTGCGTGCAGGAATGAACCAAGAACCCTCCACAACACCCCTAGATGGACATTACAGGAAGAAACTTGGTGCTGCTATTTATTTTATTTATGTCATAACTGTACAATACACCTGTATAAGAATATCCTCAAAATAACACTTATGGTCTGTGTTAATACTGAAAATAGTCAGAATTCCCATCTCTAGGGGTTTGCTGATTATATATTTTTTATTAATTTGGTTTGTGGTGTGTATACACGTGAGTAACACTTGTTCAACAAGAACAGTATAATGTGGATGTTTAGCAGTATAATGGGATTTGCTATTATAGAGGATATATTGAGCTCACTGTTGTCATAAATAATTAATTTTCCTTTTGATATACACTATATGGACAAAAGTATTGGGACACATGACTATTACACTCATATGTGCTTCTTGAGCATCCCATTCCAGATTTAGCCCAAGCCTTGCTGTTATAATAAGCTCCACTCTTCTGGGAAGGCTTTCCACTAGATGTTGGGGCGTGGCTGTGGGGATTTGTGTTCATTCAGCTACAAGAGCATTAGTGAGGTCAGGCACTGATGTTGGTGAGGAGGTCTGGGGTTCAGTCGGTGTTCCAGTTCATCCCAAAGGTGTTCAGTGGGGTTGAGGTCAGGGCTCTGTGCAGGACACTCGAGTTCATCCACTCCAACCTTCACACACCACGTCTTCATGGACCTCACTTTGTGCTCAGGGGGACTGTCATGCTGAAACGGATTTGGACTAGACCTTGTAGTTCCAGTGACAGGAAATTGTAATGCTACAGCATACGAAGACATCCCATACAATTGTGTGCTTCAAACTTTGTGGCAACAGTTTGGGGAAGGCCCACATATGGGTGTGATGGGCAGGTGTCCACAAACGTTTGACCAATTAGTGTAGCCTTACTAGAACTGTTGTGTTATGAAATTGCTCTTTCTTTCTTTGGGACAATTTAGGTCTTGAGTCACTAGATGGCACTCTTGCACCTTTAAATGACTAATACTGCTTGCAAGTACAATCGAATTGAATTTTTCAAATTTGTCCCATTAAAGTTCGCAGAAGTTAATGTTTCAGTGATGGAGTCAGTAAGGGACCGTCTACAAAGTGCATGACCTAGGCACCTATGTGGGACTGTACCACTATGATAGTCCTCTATAAGATATCTGATGTATTGTACTATTCGGTTACAGCATGGATTCAGTACAGTGGGATGTAAGACTCAAGTGCAATATTACACTAAAGTCTTACAGAAGAAGTACAGGAATTAAAGTCATTTAAAAAATCACTAAAAATACAGAAATTGAGATTACCAGATTTTGAAGGTTGTAGTAGTGGGATGTAAGACTCACAAGAATTGCAGTGTTCCATTACATTAAATTACACTGCATTACTGTATGAGTACAGTAGTAAATTATATTCTTTTTTTTATTTTATTTTATAGCATATATATTATTTGTTTTGCTATTGTTTTGGGGGGAAAAAAGAGATAAAAGCAGAAAATATAATTTAAGGTAAAAAATAAAAAATAAAACCAAGTGCACTGCATTAAAAATCAGAATTTTGATTCAAAAGAAGTATTTCATTACATTTTAATGCTGTTCTTTAAATGAGTGATTACACATATAAACCTCAATGTGCCATATGAACTTCTATTACTCTTAGCAATAGAGCAGTGATTTTATTAAAAAAAAAAGTGTTTTTATTGTTAAAATATTTCTGCAAACAAATAGAATTAAAATTCAACAATTTTTTTGAATTGCAAACTTTTTTCAGCTCCATAATACACTTGTTCTGAGACAAATGCTTAAATTACTATTATCATTTGTACATAATTTTTCACAGTATTTGTACTAGTAAGAAATGAAAAGTATTGACTATTGCACTTTTAACATCTTGTGAAATTTCATGTCAGTAACATAGATTTGTCCACCTATAAATGTAAACATTAATTATAAAACTGCCCAGAACCCTGAGTTCAAAACAACAAATTTTTGCCTTACCTGATAGGAATATGTATTTTGGTAATTACTGGTAAGTATTTTATGTCAAACTTTCCAGATTTAAGCAAATGCACTTGTAAGGATACATTTTTTCTGCCTGTTTGTTTGTTTGTTTTCCGGACAAATCTAAAACTAGCTAATTTTTGTATAGAAACAAAGTTTTAACATGAAAGAAACATGAAGTATTATGTAACTTGAAATATTAGTATTATTAGTTCATTTTTAAAATTGCTTTACTGTTTAGTGTGTCATGATTGGCACACAAAAAAAGTTGATGACTAAAAGATGAGTAGAAATTCATATGCTTCATTTAAACTGTGTAAGTGTATCTCTTTCAGGAAGACATTCTAATGCATGTTATCTCAGTGGAGGTTTTTCAAAGAAGAAAGGACGCACTGAGCTTTGGGGTCCTGCTGCTTCAGTCTCCTCCACTGAGGGTCTAACAATACCTAGAAACAGAGAAATTGGACTTTTGATTTGCATTATTTAATATAAGCCTCAGTAGGCTACTAGTGCATATGAAATATATTCAAGCAATAGTAATGTTATACTATTGAGTACTGAGTTGTAATTCAACTACAAATTATGAATATACTTTTATTACACACACACACACACACTGTATATATATAAAAGTTTGTGGACACCTGACCATCACACCCATATGTGGGCCTTCCCCAAACTATTGCCCCAAAGTTTGAAGCACACAGTTGTATGGGATGTCTTTGTATGCTGTAGGATTACAATTTCCTGTCACTGGAACTACAAGGTCTAGTCCAAATCTGTTTCAGCATGACATCCCCCTGAGCACAAAGTGAGGTCCATGAAGACATGGTTTTGAGAAGGTTGGAGTGGATGAACTCGAGTGTCCTGCACAGAGCCCTGACCTCAACCCCACTGAACACCTTTGGGATGAGCAGGAACACTGACTGCACCCCAGACCTCCTCACCAACATCAGTGCCTGACCTCACTAATGCTCTTGTAGCTGAATGAACACAAATCCCCACAACCACGCTCCAACATCTAGTGGAAAGCCTTCCCAGAAGAGTGGAGCTTATTATAACAGCAAGGCTTGGGCTAAATCTGGAATGGGATGTTCAACAAGCACATATGAGTGTAATAGTCATGTGTCCCAATACTTCTGTCCATATAGTGTATATCAAAAGGAAAATTCATTCTTTTGCCAAAATCGAGCTCTACATATCCTATGGTCAGGTGTCCCAATACTTTTGTCATGCTGTCATGCTGTCATGCTGAAACATATATATATATATATATATATATATATATATACATATATATATGTGTGTATATATATATGTGTGTGTGTGTATTATTATTATAGTTGTTATTATTAACCATCTCAAATACAGATAGGTTCTCAACAGTTGAGCCATTAGTCATAAAACTGCAGCTGTGTTTTACCGCACATTCCTTAAAACAAAGTGACACAAACCTGCACAGACTCTACAGGCGAAAATGTTCTGGCGCATCCTCCAGACCCCAGACACACAGCTGAGAACTGCCAAACACACAGAGGAGTCTGCAGACTCTAAAAGAACACACCTATTATTGATTACTGGGGAATTCAGCATCCATCCACCATGCATGATGTTACCGGATATCAGCTCGCACAAGGGTTTGTTTATTAATGGACTGGAAGCAAACGTTCCATTACACATGTTACGAAATAAAGATCAAGTCTGGACGCTTGAATTGAAGAATGAATATTTGTCCTGCTGGAGATCACGCACCGTGCGTGTAGGATGAATGAATAAAAGTTTGACATGTTGATATTTGTCATTGTGGCAGGACGTCTATATTCATTGTGTAGGCCTACAAGGTTCTGCAGAGCAAAAAAGTTGCATGTGAGAGACTCTGTTCAAACAAAAAAAATATAATTAAGACAAAGAAAATCTGAGTAAACACAAATACAGTTTTTTAAATATAATCATTTGATTTATTGAAGAAAAAAGTTATCTAACAACAAATGTGTGAAACTGACTTTATACCTCCATGACACTGTATCTACAAAGACACCTTACTAATTATGTTTGTACATGAGTGTGTATATGATACATTCAGACATAATATTTGTTATGTATATTGTTATAGAGTTGCCTTGATTGGACATTGGCTGGTCTACACTCTAGAGTCTGCATGGTGTGCAGCTGAACAAAGTCTTTGTGAGTCAATCTAGAGCTCAATTTCTTGAAGTCACACCAGCAGTCTGAATCATTTCAAAACGTTTCCATATTTCCCCCTAGATGCTGAGCGACGGGAATGTATAACGTGTCAGCTGCTGTTACTGGTTGGTTACTGAGCTATACTTCAATTTTTTTTTCCAGGGAAACCCCCAGTAACACTGTCAACGAAGATGAATCAGAGTAAAACACAGTCTGCCACGACATCTCTAGCTTTCACACACACACAATGTAGTGAAGCCAGTATGCAAATAGAGTGTAGACCAGCCAGTGTCCAAAAGTTTGTGGAGTTGAATTGAGTTGTTCCCCACTTGCTGCTATAACAGCTTCCACTCTTTTAAAAAGGCTTTCAAGCAAATGAAAGGACTCATTACTACTTTGAATAATATGCATGTCAGGCTATATTTGGTCATGTTAGCCACATTTGTCTTAACAGTGGCGTGTGTCTTAATGCTAAAATGTTATGGCTGCATTTTACATGCTCTGCAGTATTGAACTATCTGATCTGGTGGCGATTTAGGGACAACATCTTCTCAAATCCGATGCAACTTACCATTCCAGCTAGGAATTTCAGGTAACGTTGCAACTGTTAAAAATGTTTTGAAACTCATTTCTCTACTTTACTTTTATGTTGTATGGTTATTGGTTTTTAACATATATATATATATATATATATATATATATATATATATATATATATATATATTTACATTGTTAAAATATTTGTAGTATTTTTTTAAACCAAATGTGTTGCAGCTTACCATTAACTTAGGGTAAACTAGGGTTAACTACACTGCCCTTTTATGGCAAATGACATTAGGATTTGTTACTCTACGTCACACTCCTTATAGTTGTCTTCAATGAGTAATTAGTGAAACTTGATCTTCAGAAAAATTCTGTCAAAGGCCAACAAGCTGCTTTGTCAAATGTTGCATATGAAAGAGACTGGAACACCTCAACACATTCATGATGGTAAGAAGATGAATATTTGACTGACTAATTACAATTAACTCAACAATTTGTAAGGGTTTCTGAATAACTACTGTTAAAATTAATCTTTAATGCCTCTTGTTCTTAAAGAGGTTTTATCTGCAATTGTTTGATGTAGGGGTTTAACTATTAAGGGTTTCCACAGAGGGACAATTTCCCTTTAGGCTAACATATTTCTTGATTAATTTTTAAATTATATGTGTGTTCTGTAAACATGAACACATTCTGTGAAGCATTTCCAGTTCAGCACATTGAAGTCTTTTGATGCAGCTTTGGACAGGTCAGATTTCCCTCGTGGTCTTTCTGTGCACCACAGACAGGATACAGGCCAAACAGGGAACTGTGCCTGTTTCCACCAAAATCCTTCAGGGTTCTAGGTTTTTATCTTTTTCTAACATGTGTAATGTAACATGTTTTCAATCCATTAATAACCAAACCTGTGCAAAAACAAAACCAGTGGATATCTGGCAACATCATGCATGGTGGATGGATGATTAATTCCCCAATAATGAATAAGAGTTCTGTTATTTTTAGAGTCTGCAGACTCCGGGGTGTGTTTGGAAGTTCTTAGGTATGTGTCTGAGATCTGGAGGATGCTCGCAAATTTCTTCACTCGTGGAGCCAGTGGAGGTTTGTGTCACATTTTCTTTCAGTAATGTAAAGGAAAACAGGTATAGTTTTAAAAATCGTGGTGTAACTACTCAGAATTTTATCTGTGTTTGAAATTTGCACATGGATTTGTCTTAAATTGTATTGGAAGTACTTTGTTATAGTAATAATAATAATAATAATAATAATAATAATAATAATAATAATATATGCAGAAAATAAAATCATAAATAACTGAATATCTGATATGCCAAACATGAGAGATCAGAAAGAGCTAACAATCATTTATATGTACAGTTTTGGCATTGAACATATTCTGAATAGGGCCTACTGCCACTTCTGTTCCTTTTTATACTAGCTGGCTGGATATATTTCATGTTGTGTAAAGGACTAAATTACACTGGAAATGGGCTTTTGCAAAACTATGTTATATTAAAAATGAGAATATTTATTACATATCATATCATCAAATAGTGTATTGGAGATGTGTAAGCATGGATTTGTTGGTGCAGAACTGCAGAGCAACTGAGTAAAAGTTTTGTTATACATTGTGACAGGATGTTTGTATTCATCATGTAGGCCTACAAGGTTCTTCAGAGCAAAAAAAAGTTGCATGTGAGAGACTCTGTTCAAACAAAGAAAATGTATTGACATGAAAAATATGAGTAAACACAAAATACAGTTTTTAAATTTAAGCATTTGTATCTAACACCATCTGCCTCTGTGTAAATGTGTGAAAATGTCATTCCCTCTTTAGTTATTTAAGCGATTAAGCAAATTTAATTGATAATCATTTTCAATAAGACTGGACATACCCAGGCTTGACTACTGCCAGTCCTATTAAATCTAAACATCACTTAAACAGACACTTTACAGCAATGTAAAATAGGCTAAAAGTGAGCACATTATTTGTGGAAGAGATGAGAAAGAAATTTATTGAAAAATATCAGTTGGAAAGGGTTACGAAGCCATTTCTATTGTTACATGCAAAAACAGGAGGAAATCAGGAGGGGGCAAATAGTTTTTCCCAGCACTGTACCAATACAGTAGCCTACAGTAAGATTCCAGTTTGAGGTTGGATTAAAGGGTCAGCTGTATTTCGCCACTCCTGATGTTCAAGGACCAACACGCAGTTACAGGCAAGAGCGTCTGGGAGATATCGAGTGTTTCTCGGTTATATAACACTGATTTATTTGTTAAATTACAGGTTTTTTGCCCTCTACACCGCCCTCAGTACAAAATCTATATCATATTACATATTTTGTCCCTACGGTGCTTAAATATTTGCTTTGTAAGTTGCTTGATTTTATTGTAGTAAGTATTAAATATAAGGTATGTAATAAGATCAGTATAGTAATACTGGAAGTAATTACTACTTAATTATAACCCAATGCTTTCATTTCATCATGTTAATATTGTTTGAATATACTGCATCTTATTTAATATGTAGGTCTAACAGGATTGAATATGATGTACATACAGTATTAAGTAATGCAAATGAAAAGTCCAAAAAGTTTCTCTCTTTTTAGGTATTGTTAAACTCTCAGTGGAGGAGACTGAACCAGCAGGACCCCAAAGCTCAGTGCGTCCCTTATTCTCAACACAGTCATGAAACACCTCCTCTGTCATAACCTGTGCTGCAATGATCATGTCTCCCTGAAGGAGATACAATTCTACAGTTTAAATAAAGAAAATGAATTTACTGTCTGTGTATTTCTTCAACTTCTATCCACCAATCTTATTTTGTGTAACCATAAAGCAACTAATGTACAAAGAATATTAATTACAGCTCCACGTGTTGCATATATAATATTATAATATAATATTATATATAACAATGAATATATTATATTCCTTAACCCCATAGTACAAATGTAAATAGTTTTCAGCATGTATAGAATAATATTACTATATAAGTATAGTACAAATTGACAGTAAAACATTATCACAACACAACAAAAACTCAAAAATAAAATGCACTGCAACTAACTAACATGCTTCTCACTGCTAGTTTCCAGTTATCTCCTTTTTTTTCAGAATAGGAACAGATGGTAAATACACAATACATGATATAAAACTTTGCATACTACAATCATACATACATTGGACCCTACCTGAATAAAAGCAATGGAATGCAACAAGTTATAGTCAGCCTCATGTCTGTCTGCACTCACCGAGATACACACCCTTGAAGACATGAAGAAAGGTTTAACAACGTTGTTACAGGAGACTGCTGGCTGCTTTAACTGCATTGATTAAATATGCATAAAAATCTATGGTAAAATATCTAAAAGGCACATGTGACATTTAGCAGTTTTCAACGCTTACTAAACATTTTCAGAGGCATTTCCTCTTTTTAATGCTCCTGGAACAGAAACTGCCATCAGCTCTACATGATACACACTGATCATATCACAAGTGAGGCAACTGCTACACTAAAAGTTCCTCTTTAACAGAAAATCAAAACAAACACACATACATACACACACAAGGACAACGTACACAAATTTATCCACGAGAGTCGAAATGAAACCAAAACCATATTATCTGGTTAATAATCTGTAATGGGCTTAACATGAACCCAATGTAGGAGCTGAATAGTTTGTGTAAAGCGAGATTTTACACACACACACACACACACAGTATATGGCGCGAGATGCCTACAGTATCCAGTAGAAATTTTAGGTCGATCCTTTCACCCAACCGCTGGATTACACATATCTGATAGTTTAGTTGGGTTATTTGCTTCATTATTAGGGTAATTTGGTACAGTGTGGACAACTGACCATAACATCCGTATATTGGTCTTCCCCAAACTGTTCCCACAAAGTTGGAAACACACACTTGAATGTCTTTGCCATAGCATTAAAATTTCCTTTCACTGGAACTAAGGTGTCCAAACCTGTTCCATTATGACAATACCCCTGTGCACAAAGCGAGCTCCATGAAGACATGGTTTGCCAAGGTTAGTGTAGAAGAACTCGAGCGGCCTGCACAGAGCCCTGACCTCAACCCCACTGATGAAGTGGAACACCTGGGACGTGCCTTCTTGCTGAACATCTGTGCCCAATCTCTGGTGCTCTTGTGGCTAAATGGGCAAATCCCCACAGCTCTGGTCCAAAAGCCTTCTTAAAGGAGTGGAGGCTGTTATAGCAGCAAGTGGGGAACAACTCAATATTAATGCCATTGGTTCAATGGTGAAGTGTCCATAAACCTTTGGCCATTGGCTGCTCTACACTATTTTGTATATTGTTTGTGTGTGTGTGTGTGTGTGTGTGTGTGTGTTGCCCTGCAATGGACTGGTATCCATTCCCTGCCTTGTGCCATGTGTTCCTGGAATAAGCTCCATATGACAGTGAATGTCACTGTTGTGCTATTATAGCGGACCATGTAGTGTGTGTAATATAATTATTGTGAATTATTGTCTGAACATATACTACCTACCAATGATGTTTAATCATAAAACAAACTGTTCATGTTTCTAAGAAAAATGAAACAAATTTCAATCAGTGATCACAGAGGATTCATCGTCTTGATGATGGAATTGTGTAGGTTTATTCATACCAAAGTTCAAACAACAAAGTTCTTGGGTTTGAGATGTTCTGTGGTCTGCATCTGGCATAAAAAGTTTAAATATGCTCAGACAAGTTTTACAACTGGTTCCCAACAAAGGCCACATTTGCTCATACAAAGTGTGTGACTCAGAACTAAGCAGTAGCACATTAAACATAGAAGCTAAAGGGACAATCTTTATAACCTATAAACCCTATATTTTGGGAGAAAGTGTTAAAACATTTTAATGATTACTGTAGAAAAAATAATACGGTAAATATATTATACAATATACAATATTTTATACAAATACTTTAAGAGGCTGTGCTACACCTCCATCAGCCAGCAGAGGGCCGCAGCGGCACGCAGTGAGAGCAGCAGTGCTGGAGAACTCAGTTACCCAGAATTCCCCAGGCTGATTAACCTGGATTGCCTGCACCTGCCAGGCAGGATATTTAAGGCCAGCTTTTGACAGAGTCCTTCGTCGCACCTTTGTAGAGGGGTGACTGGTACGGTATGTCAGGGCTTTGGCAGAGGAAAGAGTAAAAGAAAAGCAGAAAGAAAGTGAAGGAAAGAAGGGACATGAGAGATTTAAGGCATGGCCAGGAAAAGAGAAAGAAAATAAGACACAATTGAAAAGAAGAGAGAACTAACATTAAAAAGCATCTCTGGGACAAAAATAGGGAAAACTAACCCCCCCCCGCCGAATATTTCTAAGTTGCAGGGGTCTATTTCCCTTTTTAATGTTTTATTTGTCCTTATTTAGTAAGGAAGGGTCCTTTTGTTTGATTACGCCATTTTGGCATCTCCTTTGTTTTCGCCTCTTTTTTAACCTGGGGCGCAGTAGTAGCGCGCGCATCTCTGAGCTGGTTGCTGGTTCGAGTTCCGCTCGTGTCTCTTTTTCAAAGTACACAAAACACACTCAAACCCTTCCCTAAACCTTCATCTTACCTAAACCCTGCTTGCCCATTTATTTATAAGCAAGCATGGGTTTTCAGCCTGCAGTTGGGACCACACTGAACTGTTCTGTTATATACATAAAACATAAAATTCTATATTATAGATCTGAGAAATGTATCTATGGGGAAAAAATTACAGTATAGAATATTATGCACTTACTATACAGTCTCTTCTGGAAATATTGGAATTGAGGCCAATTCTTTTGTTTTTTTCTTTGCACTGAGGACCTCTAGATAGATAGATTTTTATACTGGGACTGTATTATTATACAGTAATACACTATTATACATACTATAAAATTTGTAATAGAAATGTAATATAAATTTAAGAAAATGTATATCTACATAATACAGGAAAACAATACTCAAGAAAAGCAGTCAATCCCTGCTCCCCTTGAAAATGGTAAAAAGGTTATAGGTTACAGAATACTGACAATGATCTCAAGCCAAGAAAAACAATCACAGAGCAACAAGTAACAAACAGAAATGAGTGAGTATAAAGTTGTGTGTGTTGTCTCGGCTGAAATGAGGCATGCCATGATCATCAAATGAGCACCAAGTTGATGAAATGAGCGCAGCAGGACGGATGGAATACTGGCACTGGAGTGGCATCAAGGTTGGGATACACAGACACAAACACAGAGACACACAATACAAGTCTGGTGAATACAAGTTGAATAGAAATCAGCAGTAAATTGTCATCTATTTACAGAGATATGATATTCTCATTACACGTCTTGACAGAGGAGGTGTCTCATGTGGTGTCTGTGGAGAAGAAAGGACGCACTGAGTGTTGGGTCTCTGCTGGTTCAGTCTCTTTCACTGAAAGTCTAACACCTAGAAACAGAGAAATTGGACTTTTGTTTTGCATTACTTTAACTTAAATACTTACTGCAATACGCCAAAGCTGACATTTTGCATTTACTGCTACAAAATATGAACTGATGTGTTTTATAAATAACAGTCACATGGATAGAAAAAAGAGGAGCGCTGAAAGACATATTGGCATTAAAACAGTATAATTTATCTGACCATCACACATCAAATATGTTAAATTCATGCATTTTTCTCTGGTTTGTTTTCACTAGGATAGGTTAAACAAATGAGAAATGAAGCAGGTGAAAGTATTTGCTGTTGCCTTCCAGTAGTCCAAGTACAGTTTTCAGAGCAATGATAGAAAGTAGACCTACAGACTGCATAGTGGAAGTAAAAAGCTGTTTCCCCTCCAACAGTTTAAATAAAATTAAGATTTTACAAAGATTTTCAGAACTCTAACAATCGTGAAGAAGTCACATCTCACAGTGTAAGATTATATATTGCATGACACCATTTGCTTCCAGTATTTTGTCAGCTCTAACCTGCAGTCTTTTCCATTTCACTCTCATCCTGTTTTATGCAGTGTTTCAGCCATTTGTTTGTCACCGTAACTACATCTGTTCCCTTATTAAGAGATTGGCTTCACTAGGAGGTAGGATTTTTCAAACCAAAAGAAACCTGCTTCTGTTTCTGCAGGTAAAACCAGAAGGTTTCAGTTATAGTTTTATCTCAAAGTGGTTTATTACCTACCTATTTTTGTGAATTATTGTTTGGAAATTTAAAATAAGCTTTTTTGTACTTGAATGCATGATAATTCTTAAGATATTGAGGGTGGACAGTACTGTACATGCATGCATGCATATAACAAAATTACTCAGGCTTACAGACATGACACTTGTCAACTGTGTAAACATCAAATTTAAATGAACAGACCTTCTTCTCCAGACTCTTCTGAGCTCTCTGCCACTGCAGCCCCATCATGCCTTTCTCCTGTACAGTGAAGAATTATGATGAAAAAAATGAAGTTTTCAGACACTTATTAAAATGACTAAAATGCCTCAAGCTGTGTAGTAAATTAATTCATGTATGTGGCTAAAACCTGAAGTGTATATTTTACTGTTTTATTGTACTTATGAAGTGCTTTGCAGTGTAAAGCGTTTCAGTCACATTATTTCACCCTCTTTGTTTTTCTCATCATTACATGTTAATTTTACTTTTTTTCAGTGCAGGAGCACAACAATGTTTTGAAGAGATTGATCAATATTGCTATGTCTCATGAGAAAATGCAGATAAGCCATATTAAATAAGCAGATAACAGATATGCTACTATTGCTGTGTGCATCAGAGGCTGTAATAACAATTTCACGCAACACTTAAAAATGCAGTAAACGTTTTGAAATAATACTGAATTTCTTTTAACATGAATGTTAGAAATGTAACTCTCAGCAGCATTGGTTTAGCTGTGTGCTCACTTCTGAAGACTGAACAGATGGGGAATTCCAGACAAATCCCAGGCACATAACCGGGTAGACCTCCACTAAATTTCATTTTACACTTCCTGAGTGTTAAATGTTATGAATGACTGGGACACACACCTCCACATGCAAAGACGTTCACGAGCATCTCGCAGACCTCAGACACACAGCTGAGCGCTGCAGTGCACACACCTGAGTCAAGGAGAAAACAAATGAACAAAATGAATTACGCCATCATTTGTTCATTTTCCGGCGCGAGCCCCAGATTTAGACAATGACTGGGAAATCAGCCAGGAGTCAGATTATTTTTTGACACAAACCGGCACAAATGAATATAACGATCTTTCTTTGCATGATCATATGGCGTGCTTCATCATCAGCCTACTCCTTTTAAGAACCCAGAAGATTCATCTTACCGTCACAGATGTGCTGAGTGGGTCTAGTCATATTCAGTCTTCCAACACTCGACAGTTGAAATGATTTCTTGTATTTAGAGGAGAAAAGGAATTCGTCTTACAATGGTAGATGCATTGTTTGTCTTGAGACGGTTAATGAATGCTAATACACTGATCGGGCGGTGAGTTTTTATCTGTCAAATGACGACAGACGAGCGTCACGCGCGTCCTTTTAACTCGTCCAGGAAGCGCGAGCTCGCAGCGAGGATGAAACTCCGCCCAAACCAACAGCCTCAAGCCGGGAAGCATAACGCACAGTTTCTTTTTTTTCCCCCTGATACTAAAGTTATGTCAACTTATCTATAAGACTTTTGTCTGGGTATAATTTCTGGGGCACAGATGCATAAAATCCGAGAACACGAATGATGTGAGAAATCTGAAGGCGACATTATAAGTGTCTGCAGACTTTGCTTTCTTTTTAGACTTTGGTTGCTAGTCATCTGAATCAGCTTTAAGGCTGTAGTGCTCACAGGCTGTAGTGTATTACAACTGGGAGACAGAATAAACAAGCACAGCTACAGCCTGCATTTGAGCTACATTTGGGTAAAATGTTCACGAACATAAATCAGTAGATCTATGGGTGATGAGAAAGGATTGTAGTGAATGACTCTTGTAGGTTTATTTTCACAACTCAGTCGAGGTCTATTTTCCTTTTTATATATTTATTATAATGAAAAGGAAAAACATTGATCATTAATTAAAGCCTTAAATATATGTAAGTGTAAATATAAATGTAAGTGACTTCAGTAGCTGAGTAAGGAAGCATGTAGGCTGGGAGTGAGTGAGTGTGTGTGAGTGTGTGAGTGTGTGCTTTTCAGCAGCACTGTCTGACTCTCTGCTTTCCTTCCCCGGTGACACTTTGGCTTCTCGACGTCGGTGTCAGACTACATTCTTAACCCTTTATTCATTTTTAATCCAGCAGTTTATGCTGTTCTCACATGCAATACCAAGATTATTTATCACGAACAAGAAAAAAGTATAGGCAGATCTTTTGAAAGCGCAGCCAGCAATGAACCCTTCATTGCTTTTTGAGACTGAGATTAATGCTGGATTTAGAAACTTGTTTTGATGAAGCAGCACAGCTTTAACAGTGTGGTAAAAACGCTGCTCCCTGATATTGCATGTGTGAACAGCCTAAACTGCTGTATTAAAAATTATTATTATTAAGAATAGTAATGTAAGATCACTAAGAATACGCAGCAGTCCACAAAGCAACTTGTTGGGTTTTGACTGTTTTTCTGGAAAAAAAAACAAAAACAAAAACAAAAAAAAACTGAAGCTCTACATGTCTTCCGTAAGGAGTGTGACGCGTTAAACAACGTCATTACCCATAAAAGGGCAGTGAACATAAACATCCTGTTAACAGGGCGATTGCTATGAGTTATGGATAAGCTGCCACACATCTCGATTAAAAAATACAAATATTTTACGACGCTATATTTTAACAATGCATTTTAATGGGAATTAAAATCCATTCAATTAAACAATGTGGAGGCATAAAAGACAAAATATGAGACATAAAAAAATAATATACCTGTATATGCCAGATTAAAAGACAATAATTATACAATATTAAACTAATCTAGAGAAATGAGTATCAAACCCTTTTTAATGCCTGCACCGGTACCTGAAATTAGCTGGAATGGCAGCCTGCGTTTACTCTGATTCATTTTGTCTCGTATACTATATTTAATTTTTTTAAAAATTGTATTTAACACTTGTTTTGCTGCATATATCACTAAAATAATATAGTATTTAAGTATACTTTACTTATTACTTACAAACTTTTGCACAAGGTCAGTATGACTAAATACATTTTGAAGATAAAAAAGGCCTATATAAATAATGTTGTTGTTAATAATAATAATAATAATAATAATAATAATAATATTATTATTATTATTATTATTATTATTATTATTATTATTATTATTATTATATAAAATTAACATGAACATTTGTAGCAAAGTAACGCATTTTTGTATCCTAATAGTTAGGCTGTTCGAAATACAGCCTATTTATCTCTAACAACATATATACATTGGCACACTAGCTTTTTTTAGTTTTGTAGAGAAAAGAAGCATGCTGGTGTAGCCAGTTCCTTTAGGCCATGACTCTGACTCTGGGTTGTGTTTTGTGAAATGACTGAGGAGTCAGACTGCAGGTTCAACAGTTATTTATTCTGGAAGTGCTCTGAATAAAAGCCATACAAATTCAGCATGTTAGTCATCCTGCACTCACAGAGATACACACCAGTCAAGACACAGAAGAAAAGTTTTAACCAGGTGCTTACAGGAGGCTGCTTTAGCATGCTAACACCTTATAACCGCACTGATTCACAAATACATCTCATGTAACTGACAAATATTACAATATTTAAAAATATATAATAGGCTCTTGTAACATGGACTATTTAATGGTTTTCACCACTTACTGAACATTTTTCATACAAGTTTTCTCTTTTGCTTTTTTTAAAGACTGCGCTCCACTATGAGGACACCACAGATGATGCAACCACAAAACAGTTAAATAAGTTAAATAAATTAAATAATGAAATGATGTGGAGCATCACAAGGAATTACAATGCCACAAGGAAATAAAAGGAAATAAAACTGTGTCCAAATTCCCAGACATGTCATTAAAATGGTTGCCAGTCATCACTGGCAAAAAGAGTTAGTCAGGCTTCTCTAGATTATGATATAAAAACTTTGCTTTTTTGAAGCTGGCGAATCACAGTAGTCCAAAGACATGAACTGTAAATTGAGTAATCCATCCACTACAAAAACTCTACAAAAAGTTCTTGGAAATCAGGCCAATTTTGTATCCAAAATCAGCAGATGGTTTGTGGCAGGACTAACCACTGCCTGGACATGGTTTTGTCCCCAGAAACTGATCATGACTGGCACAGTGGATATTTGTGAGAATCCCCATGCACACACCTCGCCTTCAGCCACTGTTGGAGAGACAGCGAGAGACTCCAGGTGGTTCTTTGCCAACTGAATGGCCTCGTTTGGTGTTTCTGGTTGGTGATGACGAACCCAGTGGGCAGTCTCTTCTGGAAGCTTGCTGATAAACTGCTCTATTACCAACTGCTCCACAATCCTTCTATGGTCCCAATCCTCGGCCAGCAACCACTTCTGACAGTGGAATTGGAGCTGTTGTACAAATGTAAACGGGTCGCCGACCTCACTGAGGGTCAAGGAGCGAAACCCCTGGCGATGTTGCTCTGACAACTGCGAGATGGCTCTCTTGACATCTTCAGATTCCTCTAGCTGCATAATCTCAGTGTGGTGTGAGGGATCTATTGTGTATTGTTCAGCACTCTGAGGGAGAGAGAAAGAGAGAGAGAGAGGTGGATTATTTGTGAATTATTAATACTGTATTGCAATCTACATTGGTTGCCAAAACTAGCTCAGTATATATAATTAATATCTGCTTTGTTAATCTTTACTTTTGTTTGCATTCAGACTTATTTTTGCTCTATTGCAGAACAGGCGACATGTGCACACGTTTGCTTACCAAGCTACCATATCATGCTACCAAGCTATTTCCATTTGAAAACACACCTCACCTTGACCGAATGTACCCAGCTTGGGGAGATGTTAAGGGGAGAGACAACAAGAGACATCAGGTGGTTCTCTGCCATTTGGATGGCCTCGTTTGGTGTTGCTGGTTGGTGATGCTGAACCCAGTGGGCGGTCTGTTCTGGAAGCTGGTTGATAAACTGCTCCTTTACCAAAAGCTCCACAATCCTTCTGGGATCACAATCTTCAGCCAGCAACCACTTCTGACAGTGGTCTTGGAGCTGTTGTGCAAATGCAAATAGGTCGCCGACCTCACTGAGGCTCAAGGAGCGAAACCTCTGGCGATGTTGCTCTGACAACTGCAGGACTGCTGTCTTGACATCTTCAGATTGCATAATCTGAGTGGTGGGTAAAGAAGTAGACAGAGAGAGAGAGAGAGAGAGAGAGATGTGCTGATTATTTTAAAATGAAACTTTTCTGAGCTTTTAACCCAGTTTGTGCCAACATAAAATTAATACTTACACACAGTGTCACACTGGTTAGCTTTGTCTGATGTGGGAGAATCAGTTGGAGAAGCATCAGCTCTCTATCTGGTATCACACCTTCACAGAAAAATAAGAACATATAACCTGTCATTATTTCAAAACTTTACTGCTCCTTATCTGTGACTCATTCTTCTGTTTGCAAACCTGAATCAAGGTGCCATGAACATACATATTAATGCAAATTTGAGCAAGGCAGACGTGGTTGGATGAATGAAGTTGTAGGAAGGACATGAACATTTAACCTGCCCTACTATTTCATATAGTAACAAGCACAATTTAAACAAATCTTTATACCTATTGTTTTGGAGTGGAAATTCTTACATTAACATCTGTACGTATTTTATGAAATATTTTCAACTCATAAACATAGAGGAAACACTAACCATAATCCTATTTGTACATTTAGTACAGTATATGTAATTAATATCTGCTTTGTTAATCCTTACTTTTGTTTGCATTCAGCCTTATTTTTGCTCTATTGCAGAACAGGCTACATGTGCACGGGTTTGCTTATCAAGCTACCATATCATGCTACCAAGCTATTTCCATTTGAAAATGTGTAGAGAGCTCACAATAATAAACAGCTGTGTTTCATTTACAACAGTTAACCGTTTCCCTTTACTATGCGTGACGCTTTAGTCTTAGGATGATTAAAACTTGTGTTATACCACAGTTAACGCATTTACAAAATAAAGCACCAAAAATAAATATATTATAAATTCTTTCGTTCATTTTTTCATAAATCTTTCATAAAAAGAAGGAGAATCACCAAATCTGTAACAGTATTCTGTAAATGACTGAGGTGAATCAACGCACCTCTCCAGCTGAATCCCGACGGGTCCATTCTTCTGCGGTGTCCGATTATTTGTCTTCCAACGTCGTTGTCGCTTTCCGGTTCCGAGTTCACCAGTCGTTCAGCACGTAACTGAGCACCAGAGAAGAGACACGGCACTTATACATGCTCTTGGGACCTGTAAGACTGAGAGCCTCTGCGAGGACCCCCGGCACTCCTTTTTCGGGTCCGTGGTCCTTGCGCAATGTTAAGGGACCCCCGGAACTCCTTTTTTGGGGGGAGACCAAGTTCCTCCTTCGGCCCTGTGAGGGGTCCGTGGTCCTTGCGCAATGTTAAGGGACCCCCGGAACTCCTTTTTTGGGGGGAGTTCGGGGACCGCGGCACTCCGTTTTTACACCTGTGAGGGGTCCGTGATCCTTGCGCAATGTTCGGGGACCCCCGGCACTCCGTTCATTTTCATTTGACTTACAGCTATTTTAAATCTTTTTCCGACATGTTGCATGATTTGCCTTAATACGATCTACACAGTGTCGTTACACTTCGCCTTTTTTATTTGATTTCGTCATATGAAAAAAAAAAGATTAATAAAAACACAATAAAACAATAGAATATTGAGGCCTGAACATAGAGGTCTGATTCTATCGGAGTAAAACGATTTATGTTCGAAGACATTTTAAATGCAGCGTTAATCCAAATCTCAAAAACAAACAATAAAAACTCTGGTTTTAGTCGTCTATTAGAGAAAACCTGGAGATAACTTTGCTACGAACATGAGGGCTCATCTTATTGCCTGCGCTCTGAAAAGGTCTGCGTAAAGTGGGTCAAATATGAATGTGAGCGCAGCGCCATAGACGTCATATCTGATTGACAGCTCCCCCCAAAATGGACCAAATCGGTCTCCACACAGGGGAAGAGGACCGACCCGGTCTCCACACAGGGCCAAAGGACCAACTTGGTCTCCAGCCAAAAAAGGAGTTCCGGGGGTCCCCTAACATTGCGCAAGGACCACGGACCCCTCACAGGGCCGAAGGAGGAACTTGGTCTCCACCCAAAAAAGGAGTGCCGGGGGTCCTCGCAGAGGATCTCAGTCTTACAGGTCCCAAGAGCATGTATAAGTGCCGTGTCTCTTCTCTGGTGCTCAGTTACCTGCTGAACGACTGGTGAACTCGGAACCGGAAAGCGACAATAGATCCCTCACACCACACTGAGATTATGCAGCTAGAGGAATCTGAAGATGTCAAGAGAGCCATCTCGCAGTTGTCAGAGCAACATCGCCAGAGGTTTCGCTCCTTGACCCTCAGTGAGGTCGGCGACCCGTTTACATTTGTACAACAGCTCCAAGTCCACTGTCAGAAGTGGTTGCTGGCCGAGGATTGGGACCATAGCAGGATTGTGGAGCAGTTGGTAATAGAGCAGTTTATCAGCAAGCTTCCAGAAGAGACTGCCCACTGGGTTCGTCATCACCAACCAGAAACACCAAACGAGGCCATTCAGTTGGCAAAGAACCACCTGGAGTCTTTCACTGTCTCTCCCACAGTGGCTGAAGGCGAGGTGTGTGCATGGGGATTTTCACAAATATCCACTGTGCCAGTCATGATCAGTTTCTGGGGACAAAACCATGTTCAGGCAGTGGTTAGTCCTGCCATGAACCATCTGCTGATTTTGGATACAAAATTGGCCTGATTTCCAAGAACTTTTTGTAGAGTTTTTGTAGTGGATGGATTACTCAATTTACAGTTCATGTCTTTGATCTGTACTACTGTGATTCGCCAGCTTCGATGACCACACTTGATATCACAGCATTATCTGTAATATGTATTTGACTATGATTTTCTTGTGTGCAGGCTTTGTCTATTTTGTTATTAAGTGGTCTGTATTTTGTTGGTTCTTCTTATTAATAAAACAAAATACTAATATGTGATAGATTTCTGAAATCTTCATGGTGATGTCTTTATGTAAAGCAAAGTTTTTATATCATAATCTAGAGAAGCCTGACTAACTCTTTTTGCCAGTGATGACTGGAAACCATTTTAATGACATGTCTGGGAATTTGGACACAGTTTTATTTCCTTTTATTTCCTTGTGGCATTGTAATTCCTTGTGATGCTCCACATCATTTCATTATTTAATTTATTTAACTTATTTAACTGTTTTGTGGTTGCATCATCTGTGGTGTCCTCATAGTGGAGCGCAGTCTTTAAAAAAAGCAAAAGAGAAAACTTGTATGAAAAATGTTCAGTAAGTGGTGAAAACCATTAAATAGTCCATGTTACAAGAGCCTATTATATATTTTTAAATATTGTAATATTTGTCAGTTACATGAGATGTATTTGTGAATCAGTGCAGTTATAAGGTGTTAGCATGCTAAAGCAGCCTCCTGTAAGCACCTGGTTAAAACTTTTCTTCTGTGTCTTGACTGGTGTGTATCTCTGTGAGTGCAGGATGACTATAACATGCTGGATTTGTATGGCTTTTATTCAGAGCACTTCCAGAATAAATAACTGTTGAACCTGCAGTCTGACTCCTCAGTCATTTCACAAAACACAACCCAGAGTCAGAGTCGTGACCTAATAATAATAATAATAATAATAATAATAATAATAATAATAATAACTATTATTATTATTATTATATAAATTATTATTTATATAGGCCATTTTATAATCTTCAAAATGTGTTTAGTCATATTAACCTTGTGCAAAAGTTTGTAAGTAATAAGTAACATATACTTAAATACTATATCATTTTAGTGATATATGTAGCAAAACAAGTGTTTGAAATAAAATTAAAAAAAGTTTAATATAGTATACGAGACAAAATGAATCAGAGTAAACGAAGGCTGCCATTCCAGCTAATTTCAGCTACCGGTGCAGGCATTAAAAAGGATTTGATACTCATTTCTCTAGATCACTTTTATATATTGTATGGTTATTGTTTTTTTAATCTAGCTTATATATTATGTTTTTATGTCTGCCTCAACATTGTTTAACTGAATGTTTTTTTTCCCGGTTAAAATGCATTGTTAAAATATAGCATTGTCCAAATATTTGTATTTTTTAATCGAGATGTGTGGCAGCTTATCCATAACTCATAGCCCTTTCACTGCCCTTTTATGGGTAATGACGTTGTTTAACGCGTCACACTCCTTATATGGAAGATATGTAGAGCTTTTTTTTTTTTCAGAAAAACCGTGAAAACTCAATAAGTTGCTTTGTGGACTATATTCTTAGTGATCTTACATTACTATTCTTAATAATAATAATTTTTTAGGCTGTTCTCACATGCAATATCAGGAAGCTTTATTATCATGAACTAGAACAAAAAGTCACCAAAGCTCTAGAAAAAAAAGCCTATATATGTATTTTAATATAAGTGACTTAAGTAAATTATATCATGAATTCAGACAGGATTCTGATTGGCCTTTTGCCACTTCCCAGTGGCGGTGTCGGAACAGAAACTTAACCATGTCGGTGTCGTTACTGAATTCAGAAAGGTCTGACTCCGAAACACACACCAAGTAAATGAAACCATTTGTGCTTTTGCCTGGAGGTGTCAAAGTGTTCACAAGTGTCAATCTATTCGCTTTTTTAACACCACTTTCAGACTCTTCGATTGCCACATGGCTTCTATGTTTCACTGGTTTGTTTTTAGTCTTTTAAGGCATAGTGTATTTTTCAGCGCGCGAAATCAGACACTGGGCATCGTCCTTAGGCTGATCTCTTAAAAATAAAAATAAAAAAAAGCAAAATTCGGTGAAAAGTATGTCTGTCAGAAAGCACTGGTTGCGCAAAAGAGGAAGGAAAATCTTTTTTTTTTTTTTCAGACTGTTGTACTTCCTTCTGTGTGAAAAGTCTGCTGACTCTCATTCTCCAGCCCTGCATGAGTCACTCCTGAGCAGTCGCTTTCGGAGAAAAGCCTGTCGGTCTCGGTGTCGGTCTCTCTCTCTCTCTCTCTCTCTCTCTCTCTCTGACTGTCTCTCTCTCGGTGAGTGTGTTTTCGGATTTGCCTGTAACGACTCCGCCGTTGGTAAGCTGTCAGTTCTGCACAGCCGCTGGGAAGTGAACACTTGGACCCCGCCGTTGAAAAGCGAATGAGGAACCGCTGGAACTCCACTGGACATCTTTTAATTCATTTAGCGGAGTTCATGCGAGTGCTTTAGCCGTCGGAAAGCGAATAGTCCGACACCGCCGCTGGAAAAGACACGGATGTTAGAAGACAAATATTCCGACACGGCCACTGAAAGGAGCAGGAAGACCAGTCGGATTAATTCACCGGACTCATCTAGCGTTTACTTTTACACCTGTTTCTCTCTCTCTCTCTCTCTCTCTTTTTTGTTATTATTAATGTCTTGGCAGAAATCAGAATACACACGGAGCTTTTGTTTCACAACTCTGCCAGTTTTGGTGAAATTTCCGCGGTGCAGACAATGCTGTCTTTTAGCCTCTAAGAGACATATTTATCATTTTCATTTGACTTACAGCTATTTTAAACCTTTTTCCGATAAGTTGCATGATTTGCCTTAATACGATCTACACAGTGTCGTTACACTTCGCCTTATTTAATTCTGAATTTGAGCGCAGCGCCATAGAGGTCATATCTGACTGGCAGCTCCCCCCAAAATGGACCAAATCGGTCTCCACACGGGGGAAGAGGACCGACCCGGTCTCCACACAGGGGAAGAGGACCGACCCGGTCTCCACACAGGGCCAAAAGACCAACTTGGTCTCCACCCAAAAAAGGAGTGCCGGGGGTCCTCGCAGAGGCTCTCAGTCTTACAGGTCCCAAGAGCATGTATAAGTGCCGTGTCTCTTCTCTGGTGCTCAGTTACGTGCTGAACGACTGGTGAACTCGGAGCCGGAAAGCGACAACGACGTTGGAAGACAAATAATCGGACACCGCAGAAGAATGGACCCGTCGGGATTCAGCTGGAGAGGTGCGTTGATTCACCTCAGTCATTTACAGAATACTGTTACAGATTTGGTGATTCTCCTTGAGTGATTATGAAAGTTTTATGAAAAAATGAACGAAAGAATTTATAATATATTTATTTTTGGTGCTTTATTTTGTAAATGCGTTAACTGTGGTATAACACAAGTTTTAATCATCCTAAGACTAAAGCGTCACGCATAGTAAAGGGAAACGGTTAACTGTTGTAAATGAAACACAGCTGTTTATTATTGTGAGCTCTCTACACATTTTCAAATGGAAATAGCTTGGTAGCATGATATGGTAGCTTGATAAGCAAACCCGTGCACATGTAGCCTGTTCTGCAATAGAGCAAAAATAAGGCTGAATGTAAACAAAAGTAAGGATTAACAAAGCAGACATTAATTACATATACTGTACTAAATGTACAAATTATGGATTTGGATTATGGATTATGGTTAGTGTTTCCTCTATGTTTATGAGTTGAAAATATTTCATAAAATAAGTACAGATGTTAATGTCAGAATTTCCACTCCAAAGCAATAGGTATAAAGATTTGTTTAAATTGTGCTTGTTACTATATGAAATAGTAGGGCAGGTTAAATGTTTATGTCCTTCCTACAACTTCATTCATCCAACCACGTCTGCCTTGCTCAAATTTGCATTAATGTATATGTTCATGGCACCTTGATTCAGGTTTGCAAACAGAAGAATGAGTCACAGATAATGAGCAGTAAAGTTTTGAAATGATGAGAGGTTATATGTTCTTATTTTTCTGTGAAGGTGTGATACCAGATAGAGAGCTGATGCTTCTCCAACTGATTCTCCCACATCAGACAAAGCTAACCAGTGTGACACTGTGTGTGAGTATTAATTTTATGTTGGCACAAACTGGGTTAAAAGCTCAGAAAGTTTCATTTTAAAATAATCAGCACATCTCTCTCTCTCTCTCTCTCTCTCTCTCTCTCTCTGTCTACTTCTTTACCCACCACTCAGATTATGCAATCTGAAGATGTCAAGACAGCAGTCCTGCAGTTGTCAGAGCAACATCGCCAGAGGTTTCGCTCCTTGAGCCTCAGTGAGGTCGGCGACCTATTTGCATTTGCACAACAGCTCCAAGACCACTGTCAGAAGTGGTTGCTGGCTGAAGATTGTGATCCCAGAAGGATTGTGGAGCTTTTGGTAAAGGAGCAGTTTATCAACCAGCTTCCAGAACAGACCGCCCACTGGGTTCAGCATCACCAACCAGCAACACCAAACGAGGCCATCCAAATGGCAGAGAACCACCTGATGTCTCTTGTTGTCTCTCCCCTTAACATCTCCCCAAGCTGGGTACATTCGGTCAAGGTGAGGTGTGTTTTCAAATGGAAATAGCTTGGTAGCATGATATGGTAGCTTGGTAAGCAAACGTGTGCACATGTCGCCTGTTCTGCAATAGAGCAAAAATAAGTCTGAATGCAAACAAAAGTAAAGATTAACAAAGCAGATATTAATTATATATACTGAGCTAGTTTTGGCAACCAATGTAGATTGCAATACAGTATTAATAATTCACAAATAATCCACCTCTCTGTCTCTCTCTCTTTCTCTCTCTCTCAGAGTGCTGAACAATACACAATAGATCCCTCACACCACACTGAGATTATGCAGCTAGAGGAATCTGAAGATGTCAAGAGAGCCATCTCGCAGTTGTCAGAGCAACATCGCCAGAGGTTTCGCTCCTTGAGCCTCAGTGAGGTCGGCGACCCGTTTACATTTGTACAACAGCTCCAATTCCACTGTCAGAAGTGGTTGCTGGCCGAGGATTGGGACCATAGCAGGATTGTGGAGCAGTTGGTAATAGAGCAGTTTATCAGCAAGCTTCCAGAAGAGACTGCCCACTGGGTTTGTCATCACCAACCAGAAACACCAAACGAGGCCATTCAATTGGCGGAGAACCACCTGGAGTCTTTCGCTGTCTCTCCCACAGTGGCTGAAGGCGAGGTGTGTGCATGGGGATTCTCACAAATATCCACTGTGCCAGTCATGATCAGTTTCTGGGGACAAAACCATGTTCAGGCAGTGGTTAGTCCTGCCACGAACCATCTGCTGATTTTGGATACAAAATTGGCCTGATTTCCAAGAACTTTTTGTAGAGTTTTTGTAGTGGATGGATTACTCAATTTACAGTTCATGTCTTTGATCTGTACTACTGTGATTCGCCAGCTTCGACGAACACACTTGATATCACAGCATTATCTGTAATCTGTATTTGACTATGATTTTCTTGTGTGCAGGCTTTGCCTATTTTGTTATTAAGTGGTCTGTATTTTGTTGGTTCTTCTTATTAATAAAACAAAAATATTAATATGTGATAGATTTCTGAAATCTTCATGGTGATGTCTTTATGTAAAGCAAAGTTTTTATATCATAATCTAGAGAAGCCTGACTAACTCTTTTTACCAGTGATGACTGGAAACCATTTTAATGACATGTCTGGGAATTTGTACACAGTTTTATTTCCTTTTATTTCCTTCTGGCATTGTAATTCCTTGTGATGCTCCACATCATTTCATTATTTAATTTATTTAACTTATTTAACTGTTTTGTGGTTGCATCATCTGTGGTGTCCTCATAGTGGAGCGCAGTCTTTCTTAAAAAAAGAAAAAGAGAAAATTTGTCTGAAAAATGTTAAGTGGTGAAAACCATTAAATAGTCCATGTTACAAGAGCCTATTATATATTTTTAAATATTGTAATATTTGTCAGTTACATGAGATGTATTTGTGAATCAGTGCAGTTATAAGGTGTTAGCATGCTAAAGCAGCCTCCTGTAAGCACCTGGTTAAAACTTTTCTTCTGTGTCTTGACTGGTGTGTATCTCTGTGAGTGCAGGATGACTATAACATGCTGAATTTGTATGGCTTTTATTGAGAGCACTTCCAGAATAAATAACTGTTGAACCTGCAGTCTGACTCCTCAGTCATTTCACAAAACACAACCCAGAGTCAGAGTCGTGGCCTAAAGGAACTGGCTACACCAGCATGCTTCTTTTCTCTACAAAACTAAAAAAAGCTAGTGTGCCAATGTATATATGTTGTTAGAGATAAACAGGCTGTATTCTGAACGGCCTAACTATTAGGATACAAAATTGAGTTACTTTGCATGTTAATAAAAAACCGTCAAAACTCAATAAGTTGCTTTGTGGACTATATTCTTAGTGATCTTACATTACTATTTTTAATATTAATAATTTTTTAGGCTGTTCTCACATGCAATATCAGGAAGCTTTATTATCATGAACTAGAACAAAAAGTCACCAAAGCTCTAGAAAAAAAAGCCTATATATGTATTTTAATATAAGTGACTTGAGTAAATTATATCATGAATTCAGACAGGATTCTGATTGGCCTTTTGCCACTTCCCAGTGGCGGTGTCGGAACAGAAACTTAACCATGTCGGTGTCGTTACTGAATTCAGAAAGGTCTGACTCCGAAACACACACCAAGTAAATGAAACCATTTGTGCTTTTGCCTGGAGGTGTCAAAGTGTTCACAAGTGTCAATCTATTCGCTTTTTTAACACTATTTTCAGACTCTTCGATTGCCACATGGCTTCTATGTTTCACTGGTTTGTTTTTAGTCTTTTAAGGCATAGTGTATTTTTCAGCGCGCGAAATCAGACACTGGGCATCGTCCTTAGGCTGATCTCTTAAAAATAAAAATAAAAAAAAGCAAAATTCGGTGAAAAGTATGTCTGTCAGAAAGCACTGGTTGCGCAAAAGAGGAAGGAAAATCTTTTTTTTTTTTTTTCAGACTGTTGTACTTCCTTCTGTGTGAAAAGTCTGCTGACTCTCATTCTCCAGCCCTGCATGAGTCACTCCTGAGCAGTCGCTTTCGGAGAAAAGCCTGTCGGTCTCGGTGTCGGTCTCTCTCTCTCTCTCTCTCTCTCTCTCTCTCTCTCTCTCTCTCTCTGTCTCTCTCTCGGTGAGTGTGTTTTCGGATTTGCCTGTAACGACTCCGCCGTTGGTAAGCTGTCAGTTCTGTACAGCCGCTGGGAAGTGAACACTTGGACCCCGCCGTTGAAAAGCGAATGAGGAACCGCTGGAACTCCACTGGACATCTTTTAATTCATTTAGCGGAGTTCATGCGAGTGCTTTAGCCGTCGGAAAGCGAATAGTCCGACACCGCCGCTGGAAAAGACACGGATGTTAGAAGACAAATATTCCGACACGGCCACTGAAAGGAGCAGGAAGACCAGTCGGATTAATTCACCGGACTCATCTAGCGTTTACTTTTACACCTGTTTCTCTCTCTTTTTATTATAATTTTAATAAAGAGAGAGAGAAACAGCTGTAAAAGTTGGTTTCTGGTCCCCCTGGCTAATTTGTACTCCAGGCCCCAAGGCCCCATAGGTAAAGGAATAACTTATACAAGAACAAGGAAATGTATCATCATTATTATTATTATTATTATTATTAATGTCTTGGCAGAAATCAGAATACACACGGAGCTTTGTTTCACAGCTCTGCCAGGGCCAAAGGACCAGCTCGGTCTTCAGCCAAAAAGCAGTGCCGCGGTCCCCGAACAGGGCCGAAGACAAGCATATATAAGTGCGTATCTCTTGATTCACCTCAGTCATTTAGAGAATACTGTTACAGCTTTGTTTCTCCTTGTTTTTATGCGAATTTTATGAAAATGAACGAAAACATTTATATATTTATTTTTGGTGCTTTGTTTTGTAAATGCGTTAACTGTGGTATAACACAAGTTTTAATCATCGTAAAGCTAAAGATGAGAAATATGAAGTCTGTGTGTACTGGTAAAGTGATAGCAGATTAACAGTGTTTATTTAGGGCTGATCCTCCACCCTGCATGATTCACTCCTGTGTGTTTCCGTGTCGGAGCGCGCGCTGTAGCCCTGTGCGGTGTGTGTGGGACTTTCCGGAGCTGCTTCTAACAGCGCTGTTGGAAAGCTAACAGTCTTAAAGAGCTGCACGAATGCGAATAGGTCTAATGAGCGTTTTTACCGCGCTGTTAAAGCGGTGCTGCTTCATCAAATCAGGTTTCTAAATCCAGCATAAATCTCAGTCTCAGAAGCAGTGAAGGGTTCTGGTCGTAATTCAGCATCAAATGAATGAAAAAGTTTCTCCCTCCTTATCTGAGACTATGTAACTTGTGAATCTTCTCTGGTACTCAGGGGCGCCGCTAGGGTTTCTGGGCCCCCTGGCTAATCTGTACTCCAGGCCCCAAGGCCCCATAGGTAAAGGAATAGCTTATACAAGAACAAGGAAATGTGTCATTGTTGTTATTATTATTATTATTATTATTATTATTATTATTAGTCACCGAGTGAATTATAAGTTTCACACACCAGCACACACAAACAGCGACAGGATCACTGAACTCGAGAAAAATCAGTTCTGTTCGTGAATCAATCATTCAGACTAGTTTTATCAGTGGGTTTCTCCAATTCATTGAATCGAACCAACTCAAACGATTCACTCACAAATCGGACGTTATTACAGCACTTATTTCAGAAACTCACCCGTGATCATTAAAGCAGATTTACAGAACTACAGCGTAAATTAAACAGAAAATCGTGATCAATTTGTGGGGACAAAAACTGTGTCCAGACCGTGTTTTAAAAAATGAAAAAATGAAAAATCTTGTGTTGTCTGTGTGCTTTTTGTAACACATTACCTCCCCAACAGAGTGTTTAACACTGATAGATTTCTTAGTCCTTAGTTTCTTAGTGAACCAGTATCATCTGATAGACACTTCAAAGCATTTCTGTAATTCCCTCTGGATAAGGGAGTCTGTTCTTTTACTTACTTGACTCTTTTTTTTTTAAATTGAGCTTAACAGTCTTTGTCCATTCGTTAATCTATCTAACAATCTATCTCAATACTCAGTAACCTGTATTTGTATTTTCTTTGGTGTGGGCTTTGTCTTTTTTGTTATTAAAAGAATTAAGGAAGTGGTTTGTCTTTTGTTCTTTCTTCTCATTAATAAGACAAAACACCCAACACGTGATACATTTCTGAAAAGTCCATTGTGTTGACTACTTATATGTAAAGGAAAGTTTTTATATCATAATTGTTAATACAGAAGTGAATTTGATTACTACTCAAAGAATAAACTAACATGGCTATCCTGATATCAGACCAGCAGGAGTTAAATAAAAAGCATTTAAGCCATATCTGAGTAATAGTTTCACAAGTGGGGATCTGTAACATGTGATGAGGATGGAATGCAGTTAGAGGATGACACTAGTGAAACTATAGTTTCATTTTACCAAAACCAATCGAGGTCTATGTTCATCTCATATACAAATGAATAAGAAAAACATTGACAATTAATAAAGCTATAAATACAGTACTTTTAATATAAGTGAGAAAATAAGTGTGTAGGCTACCTTAGTGAGTGTGTGAGTGTATACCAAAGCAGTGACACGTATTTCACTATAAGCTGTACTGATTCATTCTCCAACTCAGCATGAGTCACTCCTGACCAGACACTGCATGTTTCAGGAGTACACACTGTACAGAGGTAACACACCGTGGATAGTACTCACTTGAACCATCCACTGGTTTTGGATTTTGTCAATATAGTCAACAAACAATCTTTCTGAATGTTCAGAAATCTGTATTTGGGTATGATTTTCTTAAGTATGGGTTTTTGTTACTAATGGAATTAGAAATTGTCCATCTTTTGGTTCTTTTGTTCTTTTGTTTTTGGATTTTTTTTTTACTTGTTTTTTATTCAAGTAGTCTGTCTTTTGTTCTTTCTTCTCATTAATAAAACACCATATATACCCAACATGTGATACATTTCTGATATCTTCATAGTGTTGACTATTTATATGTAAAGAAAGTTTTTATAGCAATGGGAGGATATAACTTTCAATGAAAACATATTGACCATACAAAGACCGTAAGTGCCTGCAGTGTCTTTAAAAAAAGCTCTGGTACTGAAATCAGGAGAAAAAAAATGGTATGACTTGTCAAGTCTGGCAAAAAGAAGAGGTGGCGCAGAGCTCCCATCTACCTCATCACAACCTACATCTCCTGTTCATCTGTCACCTTGCACCAGTCCTAGGTCTTCTCCTTGGCCTTCCTATGCAAGGCCCAGTCAACGGGCTCCACAAGAGCAGCCACATCAAAAAAACCACACCAGTACTCTTTGAACCAAAGACCTTTGGGGTTATGACACAACTGACTACACCAGCATGCTACATACAGGCATTGAAAGGTCATTTAATACTAGGAACACATGGTCTACCTAATTCAAGGTCGTAGATCTGATTTTTGTTGGCATTAAGTGTAGTGTACGCAGTGTAATTACGTTTTAGGAAATAAATATATTCATGAATGTTTATATTTGAAAAATGCGCTGTCATGCTTAGAACCAATGTATCAGTGAGTTATTTGAATTGAAAACTGGCCTTTGTCTTTTTCACGTAGAACTTGGTGAAGTACGAATGGGTCACTTGGAATTTGGACACATTTTTACTGTGTGATTTACAGTGGCATTTTCATTCCATTTCATTTCATGTGATGCTCCACATAATTGCTTTTTTCACCAATGTTGGGTTATGATGTTGACTCAGGGTAACACGTTTTTTAAAATAATACTTTATTTCCTTTACTCAAAATCTGTATTTCTACAATCCTTATTTTTTATTTACAGAGAGAGCCATATTAAAATACCATTTTATTTATTTATTTATTTTATTTATTATGATAAAATGTGGACTCTTAAGTTAGTGATTGCATCATCTGTCTTCATGGGTGTGTATCTTTGTGAGTGCAGGGTGACTATAACATGTCGAATTTTCATTTCCCTTATTCAGAGGACTTTCAGAATGAATATAGGTTGCCTAATTTTTGCACTTATTTCTGCACTTTGTGGCATTTTCTTCACTGCTCTCACAATGTGTCATCAGCTGCTGTTTTCTGTGGCCAACCTGTTCCATGTCTTGTTGTTAGTAAACGAGTGGCTTCTTTCTTTTTCAGCACATTCCAAATTGTTGTATTGGCTATGCCCATTGCTTGGGCAATGCGTCTGATAAATTTCCCCTTTTTTCTCAGCTTCTTCATGTCTTCCTTTTCTCCCATAGACAGCTCTCTAGTCCTCATGTTGGTTTATCATTTTTAACAACAATTGCAGTCTCCACAGGAGAAAAATAGGGCTCAAACTAAGACTAGACATTTGGAGCTATTAATTCTTTAAACAGTGAATTTAACAGGACACACCTGGGCAGCAAGAAATAACTATTAGTCACATGTTCCAATAATTTTGATCACTCCGGAGTGTGTTTGGAAGTTCTTAGGTGTATGTCTGAGATCTGGAGAATGCTCGCAAATTTCTTCACTCGTGGAAACGGTGTAACAACAACAACAACAACAACAACAACAATAATAATAATAATAACATTATACAGGAAATACGCAGGAAAGAGCTAACAATCATTTATATGTACAGTTTTGGCATTGAACATATTCTGAATAGGGCCTACTGCCACTTCTGTTCCTTTTTATACTAGCTGGCTGGATATATTTCATGTTGTGTAACGGACTAAATTACACTAGAAATGGGCTATGCAAAACTATGTTATATTAAAAATGAGAATATTTATTACATATCATATCATCAAATAGTGTATTGGAGATATGTAAGCATGGATTTGTTGGTGCAGAACTGCAGAGCAACTGAGTAAAAGTTTGACATGTTGATATAAGTCATTGAGACAGGATGTTTATATTCATCATGTAGGCCTACAAGGTCTAATAAAGGTTCTGCAGAGCAAAATAAAGTTGCATGTGAGAGACTCTGTTCAAACAAAGAAAATTTAATTAAGACAATGAAAATATGAACAAACACAAAATACAGTTTTTAATATAATCATTTTTATTTATTGAAGAAAAAAGGTATCTAACACCATCTTTTAATTAAATGTTTAATAATTGTGATTTTTCTATAATTAACAATGACTTAATTGCATGTATGTAATCAACCAACTTCATGTTTGAACAACCATGTAACACTTTTCCAACTCGAGCTTCACCTGCATGTACGCCTTTTGATGACAGGTAAACTGTCATGATTTTGCGGCCAAAAGCTGGCCCCACTCAAAAAAAAAAAAAAAAAAGGAGGAAATATCATTGTATGTTTTCATGTTATTATAAACCATAGTATCTGTTAAGCTAGGATGTGTTATGATGTTACTGATATCTGATATTGTTACTCTGCAACCTAATCAGGGTTTTTCCTGGGTCAAAAAATAGTCTTCCTTGGTAGCTTTCCTACATGGATGTCCAAAGATGAAGGTGGATGATTACATATCTTATACTCTCTACTCTCTACTAGGCTGCTACTTCTTATGTTTACACCTAAATCAGCAACTTATATTGTACTCTCTTTTTGCACTGTTGTCACTGGATTCACTTTCTAATAGAACTGTGTACTGGACGGCGCTGCACTGGGACTTACTGTGCCCATTGTCGATCCCAGTAGTCACTGTACTGTCTTGTGCTGTCTGCACATGTTTGCACTTGTGCACTTTATGTATAAATTTATGTAGTCCCTTGTAGTTCTGTGTTGTTCTGTGTTTGTCTTATGTAGCACCTTGGTCCTGGAGGAACATTGTTTTCTTTCACTATGTACTAACTGGCTGTATATGGTTGAAATGACAATAAACTCAATAAACCGTTTTTTCAAAACGGATATGCAATGAACAGAAGATACACAGATTTTCGGCATTCCTGGTGTTCAAGGACCAAACAGTGGACTTGCTAGTGCTGAGATTTGAACTGATAACCTTCTCATTAGTATCTCAAAACCTTCCCCACTGAACCTTAAGCAGTGAGCCCCAACAGCCCCCTTTATTACACTGTGACATTTCTGCACCACAGCACGCAGTTACAGGCAAGAGCGTCTGGGAGATATCGAGTGTTTCTCAGTTAAATAAAACTGATTCATTTGTTAAATTACAGGTTTTTTGCCCTCTAAACCACCCTCAGTACAAAATCTACATCACATTACACATTTTGTCCCTACGGTGCTTAAATATTTGCTTCATATGTTGCATGACCACTTTTTTGACCAAGTATTTAATATAAAGGTAGGTAATAAGTATAGTAATATGTGAATAAATTACTACTTAATTATAGCCAAATCTTTTATAATATTAATATTGTTTTAATATATCTTATTATATAGATATGTACATACAGTATTAAGTAACATGAATGAAAAGTCCAGTTTCTCTCTTTTTAGGTATTGTTAAACTCTCAGTGGAGGAGACTGAACCAGCAGGACCCCAAAGCTCAGTGCGTCCCTTATTCTCAACACAGTCATGAAACACCTCCTCTGTCATAACCTGTGCTGCAATGATCATGTCTCCCTGAAGGAGATACAATTCTACAGTTTAAATAAAGAAAATGTATTTACCGTCTGTGTATTTCTTCAACTTCTATCAGCTTCTATCCACCAACCTTGTGCATAACTGAAAAGCAATTAATATCGAGCTGGACAAAGAATATTAATTCCAGCGCCACGACTTGCAACTATAATAAATAAAAACGTATACACCGATCAGCCATAACATTAAAACCACCTGCGTAATATTGTGTAGGTCCCCTTTCTGCTGCCAAAACAGCTCTGACTCGTCGAGGCATGGACTTCACAAGACCTCTGAAGGTGTGCTCTGGTATCTGGCACCAAGACATTAGCAGCAGAGCCTTTAGGTCCAGTAAGTTGTGAGGTGGGGCCTCCATGAATCGTATTTGTTTGTCCAGCACATCTCACAGATGCTTGATCGGATTGAGATCTGGGGAATTTTGAGGCCAAGTCAACACCTTGAACTCTTTGTCATGTTCCTAAAACCATTCCTGAACAATTTTTGCAGTGGGACAGGGCACATTATCCTGCTGAAAGAGGCCACTGCCATTACTGTTGCCATGAAGGGATGTACTTGGCCTGCAACAATGTTTAGGCAGGTGGTACATGTCAGAGTAACATCTACATGAATGCCAGGACCCAAGGTTTCCCAGCAGAACATTGCCCAGAGCATCACACTGCCATCGCCGACTTCCCTTCTTCCCATAGTATCTCTTGGTGCCATCTCTTCCCCAGGTAAGCGAAGCACACGCACACAGCAGTCCACATGATGTAAAAGAAAACGTGATTCATCAAACCAGACCACCTTTTAACACTGGTCCCTAGTCCAGTTCTGATGCTTATGTGCCCATTGTAGGTGCTTTCCGTGGTGGACAGGGGTCAGCACAGGCACTCTGCCCAGTCTGTGGCTGTGCAGCCCCATACACAGCAAGCTGCAATGCATTCTGTATTCTGACACATTGCTATCACAATTTGGCCCTTGCCAAGCTGCTCAGATCCTTATGCTTGCCCATTTTTCCTGCTTGCAACACATCAACTTCAAGAACTGACTGTTCACTTGCTGCCTAATATATCCCACCCCTTGACAGGGGCCATTGTAATGAGATAACCAATGTTATTCACTTCACCTGTCAGTGGTTTTAATGTTATGGCTGATCAGTGTATATACACATTCGTAATTCAGGTATGTATACAGTGTATCATATTCATTAACTCCGTAGTACATACTCTATGTAAATAGCTTTCAGCATATATAGAATAATATTACTCATTTATTTACTATTTAAACATATTGCTACAGTACAAATTGTCAGTAAAACATTAACACAACAAAAACATAAAAATAAAATGCGCTGCAAATACTTAACATGCTTCTCACTGCTAGTTTCCGGTTACCTCCATTTTTTCAGAATGTAGGAACACATGGTAAATACACTATACACGAAATGAAACTTTGCACACAACAATCATACATACATTGGACCCTACCTGAATAAAAGCAATGGAATGCAACAAGTTATAGTCATCCTGATGTCTGCCTGCACTCACAGAGATACACAAATACACACTCATGTCTTCATGGGTGTGTATCTCTGCACTCACAGAGATACACACCCATGAAGACATGAAGAAAGGTTTAACAACATTGTTACAGGAGACTGCTGGCTGCTTTAACTGCATTAATTAGTTGTTGAATTTTAACTGTTATACATAAAGAATTCAGTTTTAAAAATATAAAAGGCGCATGTGGTATTTAGCAGTTTTCAACACTTACTAAACATTTTCAGAGGCATTTCCTCTTTTTAGTGCCCCTGGAACAGGAACTGTCATCAGCTCTACATGATACACTCTGATCACATCACAAGTGAGGCAACTGCTACACTAAAAGTCCCTCTTTAACATAATAAATGAATAAATAAATAAATACAGAGAGAGAGAGAGAGAGAGAGAGAGAGAGAATTAATATATTCACAAGCCGCAGAATGTAACCAAAACCATATTATCTGGTTAATAATCTGTAATACCCCGCGTCTATCTAACCCCAAATGCATTAGCTGAATGGTTTGTGTAAAGCGAGATTTTACACTGATGCTAATTTTATTAAACACACAGAGAGAGAGAGAGAGAGAGAGAGAGAGAGACCTGCAGTACCCAGGAAATGTTTTAGGTTGTTCATTTAACCGCTAAACATATCTGATAGTTTAGTTATTTGCTTCATTGTTGGATTAATTTGGTATAGTGTTATACACAAGTATGTGGACACCTGACCATAACATCCATATGTGGTTCTTCCCCAACCTGTTCCCACAAAGTTGGAAACACACTTGAATGTCTTTGCCATAGCATGAAGATTTCCTTTCACTGGGGCTACAGGGTCCAAAGCTTTTAGAGCAAAACGGTGCTCTGAACTCCATGAAGACTTGGTCTGCCAAAATTGGTGAACACTGCCCAGCCTCTGGTGCTCTTGTGGCTGCATGGGCAAATCCCCACAGCTCTGGTCCAAAAGCCTTCTTAAAAGAGTGGAGGCTGTTGTAGCAGCAAATGGGGAACAACTCAATATTAATGCCAATGGTTTTGTAGTGGGACATTCAGTAGTCAGGTATCTTTGGCCGTAGAGTGTATATTGCCTGCACTACATTGTGTGAATGTGTGTGCTGCCCCGCAATGGACTGGCATCCATCTCCTGCCTTGCACCCAGTGCTCCTGGAATAAGCTCCATATCCACCTCTACCCTGACCAGCATAAACCAGTTACAGAAGAACAATGAATGTCACTGTTGTGCTATCTATAGCAGACCATGTAGTGTGTGTAAAATAATGATTGTCAGTGTTTGAGTGTATACTATCTAATAACATTTAATCATAAAACAAACTGTTCATGTTCTAAGAAAAATGAAAGAAATTTCAATCAGTGAACACAGAGGATTCATTGTCTTGATGATGGAATTGTGTAGGTTTATTCATACCAAAGTTCAAACAACAAAGTTCTTGGGTTTGAGATGTTCTGTGGTCTGCATCTGGCATAAAAGTTTAAATATGCTCAGACAAGTTTTACAATTGGTTCCCAACAAAGGCCACATTTGCTCATACAAAGTGTGTGACTCAGAACTAAGCAGTAGCACATTAAACATAGAAGCTAAAGGGACAATCTTTATAACCTACAAAAATATGTTAAAACATTTTAATGATTACTGTATAAAAATAACACGGTAAACAATATACAATTTACAGTATACAATATTGTACACTATACTTTAAGAGGCTGTGCTACACCTCCATCAGCCAGCAGAGGGCCGCAGCGGCACACAGTGAGAGCAGCAGTGCTGGAGAACTCAGTTACCCAGAATTCCCCAGGCTGATTAACCTGGATTGCCTGCACCTGCCAGGCAGGATATTTAAGGCCAGCTTTTGACAGAGTCCCTCGTCGCACCTTTGTAGAGGGGTGACTGGTACGGTATGTCAGGGCTTTGGCAGAGGAAAGAGTAAAAGAAAAGCAGAAAGAAAGTGAAGGAAAGAAGGGACATGAGAGATTTAAGGCATGGCCAGGAAAAGAGAAAGAAAATAAGATAAAAATATAAGACACAAAAGAAGAGAGAACTAAAATTAAAAAGTACACGCCCGAAGATTCGAAGAAGTTGTTGCAGGGATCTATCCCCTTTTTAATGTTTTATTTGTCCTTATTTAGTAAGGAAGGGTCCTTTTGTTTGATTACGCCATTTTGGCATCTCCTTTGTTTTCGCCTCTTTTTTAACCTGGAGCGCAGTAGTAGCGCGCGCATCTCTGAGCTGGTTGCTGGTTCGAGTGCCGCTCGTGACTCTTTTTCAAAGTACACAAAACACACTCAAACCCTTCCCTAAACCTTGATCTTACCTAAACCCTGCTTGCCCATTTATTTATAAGCAAGCATGGGTTTTCAGCCTGCAGTTGGGACCACACTGAACTGTTCTGTTATATACATAAAACATAAAATTCTATATTATAGATCTGAGAAATGTATCTATGGGGAAAAAATTACAGTATAGAATATTCTGTACTTACTATACAGTCTCTTCTGGAAATATTGGAATTGTTTGTTTTTGCTATGCACTGATGACCTCTAGCTTGTATTTTTGTACTGTATTATTGTACAGTAATACACTATTATACATACTACAAAATTTGTAATGTACAGTACTGTGCAAAAGTCTTAGGCACATGCAAAGAAATGCTGTAGAGCAAAGATGCCTTCAAAAATAATTCATAAATGTTTCTACATTAAAAAATACTATAAAGAGCAGTAAACACTGAAACATGGTCAATATTTGGTGTGATGACCCTTTGCTTTAAAAAAAAAAAGAGTAGTTTCAGGTGCAGTGTGTGCAGTTTTATAAGGAAATGAGCTGTAAGTGTTACTCAGCATCTTGCAGAAGCAGCCACAGTTCTTCTGGAGACTTTGACTGTCGACTTGGATCTTATTTTTGCAGCGAAACCCAGCAGCCTTCATTATGTTTTTTTGTCTGAAAAGTGTCTCTTATGTAAGATGCTGCTTTCTTTACTGACATACAAACATTTTTCTGTAACAATTCTTTTTGTGCTGGAAAACTAATGTTAGGAAATCTAAAATGTTTTTGTACTGAATCAATAATGTTGAAGTTATAAAATAAAAATCTATAACAATGTTTGTACTAAAAAAAAATAGGGTGAATAAGACTTTTGCACAGTAATGTAAATTTAAGAAACTGCATATCTACATAATACAGAAAAGCAAATCTCAAGAAAAGCTGTCAATCCCTACTCAGTCAGGTTATAGGTTATAGAATACTGACAATGATCTGTTTAGTCAAGTTAAAAAAAATTCAAGCTGAGAAATACAATTGCAGAGTAAGAAGTAACAATCAGAAACGAGTGAGTATAAAGCTGTGCTTGATGTCTCAGCTGAAATGAACACCAAGTTGATGAAATGAGCGCAGCAGGACGGACGGAACACTGGCACTGGAGTGGCATCAAGGTTGGGATACACAGACACAAACACAGAGACACACAGTACAAGTCTGGTGAATACAAGTTGAATAGAAATCAACAGTAAATTTGTAAGTTGTCATCTATTTATGGAGATATGATATTCACATTACACGTCTTGACCTACAGACTGCATAGTGGAAGTAAAAAGCTGTTTCCCCTCCAACAGTTTAAATAAAATTAAGATTTTACAAAGATTTTCAGAACTCTAACAATCGTGAAGAAGTCACATCTCACAGTGTAAGATTATATATTGCATGACACCATTTGCTTCCAGTATTTTCTCAGCTCTAACCTGCAGTCTTTTCCATTTCACTCTCATCCTGTTTTATGCAGTGTTTCAGCCATTTGTTTTTCACCGTAACTACATCTGTTCCCTTATTAAGAGATTGGCTTCACTAGGAGGTAGGATTTTTCAAACCAAAAGAAACCTGCTTCTGTTTCTGCAGGTAATTATGTGAATATTTGTGTACACTTTGTGAATTATTGTTTGGAAATCTAAAATTAGCTTTTTGTACTTGAATGCATGATAATGAAGATATTGAATAAAAATCTAAGCAAAAATTGTAGAAAGAATTAAGGTGGACAGTACAATACATACATACATACATACATACATGCATAAAAAAATTACTCAGGTTTACAGACATGTTTACAACTATGAAAACATCACATTTAAATGAACAGACCGTCTTCTCCAGACTCTTCTGAGCTCTCTGCCACTGCAGCCTCATCATGCCTTCCTCCTGTACAGTGAAGAATTATAATAAAAAAATCTGAAAGTAAAATGAGGTTTTCAGACACAGACATTTATTAGAATTACTAAAATTACTGCTTCAAGCTATGTAGTAAATTAATTCAAGTATATATGTGGCTAAAACCTAAACGTGTGTATATTATTTTATATTTTACTTTCTGTTCACTCTAAGGCTTGGGGCTATTGTGTTATGAAGTGTTTTGCAATGTAAAGTGTTTCAATCACATTTATTATGTCACCCTCTTTGTGTTTCTCATAATTACATGTTAAATTTTACTTTTTTCAGAACACTGTTGTGCTTCTACACTTAAGAGATTAATCAATATTTCTATATGACTTTTGAAAGTAGCAGCCTAAAATGTACACAGGCTATATTAAATAAGCTAATAGAACATATATGCTACTATTGCTGTGTGCATCAGAGGCTGTAATAATAATTTCATGCAACACTTAAAAATGCAGTAAACGTTTTGAAATAATACTGAATTTCTTTTAACATGAATGTTAGAAATGTAACTCTCAGCAGCATTGGTTTAGCTGTGTGCTCACTTCTGAAGACTGAACAGATGGGGAATTCCAGATACATCCCAGGCACATAACCGTGTAGACCTCCAACCCACTGAAACTATTGACTTTACACATCCTGAGTGTTAAATGTTATGAATGACTGGGACACACACCTCCACATGCAAAGACGTTCACGAGCATCGCGCAGACCTCAGACACACAGCTGAGCGCTGCAGTGCACACACCTGAGTCAAGGAGAAAACAAATGAACAGAATGAATTACGTCATCATTTGTTCATTTTCCGATTTCCCTGTCTCCCATAAATGTCTCATTGTCTGATCATATGGAGTGCTGCATCATTTACTCGGATGTCTGACCTACTCATTTTAAGGACCCAGAAGATTGATCTTACCGTCACAGATGTGCTGAGTGGGTCTAGTCATATTCACTCTTCCAACACTAGACAGTTCAAATGATTTTTTTTTTTTTTAATTTTGAAATAATTCTTGTATTTAGATGAGAAAAGTTGGTGCATTCGTCTTACGATGGTAGACGTATTTGTCGTCTTACGACTGGTAATAAATCTTCCTAATGCAGCAGTCATGGCGCGCTTTTTAGCCCCTGCAGGCGGAGCGAGTCACTGACGGCAGACGAGCGTCACGCGCCTCCCTTTGCTTGGTGACGGGACGAAGCGTCCTCTCGCGATAACAACGTCAGGAAGTATAACGCGCACATTATTATTATTATTATTATTATTATTATTATTATTATTATTATTATTATTATTATTGTTGTTGTTGTTGTTGTTAATAATAATAACAATAATAATCTATATATTAATTTCTTTCTTTTTTTCTCCATAATCCTAATGTTATGTCGAAATATCTTTAAGACTATTTTGTCTGGTTATAATTTCTGGGCCACAAATGCAGAAAATCCGTGAAAACGAAATGTTCATGTGAGATATATATATATATATATATATATATATATATATATATATATAGCCAAGGCTATATTAAATTTTGCTTGTTATTCATCTGAGATTAAGAGTGCTCGCAAGCTGTAGTAAACAACTGGGTTTCAACGAAGACCACATTTACTCATACAAAAGTGTGTGACTGTTAACTGAGCAATAGCACATTAAACATGGATGTTAAAGGAAACAAGCCGCTTAAAGAGACAGTCTATAAAAATATATTTTGGGAAAAAATAAGTTTCAAAACAATTTACTGATGAAAAAACATTATTCCAATATTATACATAATAAATATATGTCTATATAATAAAAAAAAAGTAAAAATTTTAAACTATATAATTATATATAATATATATAAAATTATGTACAATGTATTATTCACTATAATACACTATTATACATATTAATATATGTATATAATATATATTAATATAATATACATATTGTAATACAAATATAATATTGATATGAGTGTGTATATATACTGTATCTATTTAATACAGAAAATCACAGATCTGGTTAGTCAAGTAAAAAAAAAAGTAACAAACAGCAGCGAGTGAGTATAAAGCTGTGCCTGATGTCTCAGCTGAAATAAGGCACGCTGTGATGACATCAAATGCACAAAAGTTGATGAAATGGGCGCAGCAGGACACAGAGAAGACTGGCACTGGGGTGGCATGAAGGGTGGAATCCCTATACACAGAGACACACAGTACAAGTCTGGTGAATACAGGTTGAATAGAAATAAAAATAGTAAATTTGTAAACTGTATTCTATTTACAGAGATATGATATTCTCATTACAGAGACAGAGGAGGTGTCTCATGGATCTGTGGAGAAGAAAGGACGCACTGAGTGTTGGGTCTCTGCTGGTTCAGTCTCTTCCACTGAAAGTCTAACACCTAGAAACAGAGAAATTGGACTTTTGTTTTGTATTACTTTACATTAAATACTTACTGCAATACACCAAAGCTGACATTTTGTATTTACTGCTACAAACTATGAACTGATATATTTTATAAATGACAGTCACATGGTTAGAAAAAGGGGAGTGCTGAAAGACATACTGGCATTAAAACAGTGCAATTTATCTGACCATCACACATCAAATGTCAAATTCATGCATTTTTCTGTTTATGTTCACTAGGACAAGGTAAACAAATGAGAAATCGGTCAGACAGCTGCTTCACCCACTCCAACAGATTAAATAAAATTAGAAGTTTACAAAGATTTTCAGATATTTTTATTAGCAATATTGCACGACACCACTGGTTCCAATATTTTGTCGGCTCTAACCTGCAGTCTAGTCCAATGCATGATCTCACCCTGTTTATGCAGTGTTTCAGCCATTTTTTAAGGAAACTGGCCAGTAATCTTTTTCAAACCAGAAGAAACTTGCTTCTGTTTCTTGAGGTAAGTTCAGACAGTCTTCATTATGGTTTTATCTAAGTGATCTATTACCTAGCTTTGATTTTTTAAATGTTTTTATACTGTAATGCACAGTAATGAAGATATTGAATAAAATGTACATAAATGCATGCACAAGGCAAAAACACTCATGTGACTTGACACATGTTATTGGTAATGAGTGATTTGACACATGTTTATACAGTTATGGTAAACATGAGTGATTTGACACATGTCAACAATAACTGTGTAAACATCACATTTAAATGAGCAGACCTTCTTCTCCTGACTCTGCTGAGCTCTCTGCTGCTGCATCCTGATCATGCCTTCCTCCTACAGAGAAGAAATTATGATGAAGACATGAAAATAAAATGTTTTTCAGACACAAATGCACAGGTTTGAAAAGCTTACTGACCAGTTTCCTTAAAAAAAAAACTGCCAACAGATGCACACAAAGACATGATACATCATATGCAGATGCTCACAAAGACATGATACATCATGTGCATGATAAATCATGTTTCTTAAAAGCTTACTTTGTTTCCTGCTCATGTAGCTACTTTACTACTAATGTTTTGGAACCTCCTTTAATCTAGTGCTCTGGTGCTCTCAGCATATCTTGATCTGTATTTGTTCTATACATCTTAACATCCAATCATGCACAGTAAATATTCATATAAATGTACACTATATGGCCAAAAGTATGTGGACACCTGACAATCACACACCCATGCACATTTCAAAACCATGGACATTAACACAAAGCTGGTCCATGATGCAGATAGGTTTGAGAAACTTTACCCTGATTTCATTTTGGGAGTTACTAAAGTGTTTTCAATATTTATCTTTTTTATTGTTGACTTTCCCTGTGTTATGAAACATTTTGGAATATCAAGTGTTTCTGTAACGTTTTCTTAGCTCATTCTTTTTGTGTTTTATCAGTCAGTTGTATGGTCTATGTGTTCATGCAAATGGACTGAGTATACTTGTAGATGTCTACTAGTTGCCCTGAAAGAAAATGGACATACCTGCATGGTAAAACTAGACATCTGCTTGTGTTCTGAGCAGCATTACCAAAGATAAATGACTTGCAAAAAAGAAAAAAAAAATTCAAATGGAAACCTAAAATAAGTTTAGATAATGCCTATTTACAGAGTTTCCTGGTTAATGTGACTGTACAAACCTAACTTTAACTATTTACAATTTATTTAAGCTCTCTTGCACAAAATGAATCATTTGAAATATACCTTTAAAAAGAGAGCAACTGTTTGATTTACTTATTTTCTTTGTGCAATATTTAACAATTTTAAATTAAATAGCTTTTTTAATTACATGAAACAATAAAAATCAAATCCAATTTTTTGAAAAAAAAAAAAAAAGTTACTATTTTTTCAGTGCAGAAGCACAGCAGTGTTTTGATAAAATTAATCAATTAATCTGTGCCTCAGAGGCTGTTAAATAATTTCATGCAACACTTATAAATACAGTCAAGTTTTTGTAATAATACTGAATTTCTTTTAACATGAAAGTTGGAAATAGAACTCATAAAAGCATTGATTTAGCTGTGAAATTTTGTTTGTTTCTAAAGACTGAACAGAAGGGGAATTCCAGACACATCCCAGGCAAATAACTGTGTAGATCTCACCCACTAAAATATTGACTTTAGACATCTTGAGTGTTAAATGTTATGAGTGACTGGGACACACACCTCCACATGCAAAGACGTTCACGAGCATCTCGCAGATCTCAGACACACCAGACACACAGCTGAGCACTGCAGTGCACACACCTGAGTCAAGGAGAGACAAATGAACAAAATAAATTATCTCATTTATTCATTTATTTTGATTCTCCTGTCGCATGCTTAGTCTCCTCCCCAACATCGCTGTCACCGGTTCGCCGCGCGCTCACGTGGAGACTGCGCGTGTGCACCGTTCACCGCCGGAATGTTTCTCAGTCCGCGAGCGTTCGCCGGGGCTCCGGTATTTTCAAGCACGTGAACCTCTCTGCGACTAGCAGCAAGTCCCATTTACTCAGGTGTCTAATCTACACGTTATGGCCATAAGTATGTGGACACATGACCATCACTTCCATATGTGGCTCTTCCCCAAACTGTAGCCACAAAGTTGGAAGTACACAATTGTCTAGAATGTAATTGTATGGTGTAGAATTGCAATTTTCCTTCACTGGAACTAAGGCTGACGCATGTTCTAGCATTACAATGTGCCTGTGCACAAAGCAAGTTCCAAATTCCACTCTGGTGTCCTGCACATCGACCCCACTGCACCTCTTCTTTACTATTCTCTTGTAGCTGAATGAACACAAATCCCCACAGCAACGCTCCAAAATCTAGTGCAAAGTCTTCCCAGAAGAGTGGAGCTTATTATAACAGCACATGGGGAAATAAAGCTGGAATGGGATGTTCAGCAAGCGCATATGGGTGTGATGTCCACATACTTTTGGCCATATAGAGTGCATTTGTTTAAAGAAAACAGCAGATTCAGCTTACCGTCACAGATTCGTTGTGCTGTAGTCATATTCAGTCCTAAAACAGTCTTTTTGAAATAATTTCTTGTCTTTTGCAGAGAAGAAAGATGGTTCGCTCGTCTTACAATGGTAGACGCTTTTTTTGTCGCTTTTTGCACGGCAGTTTATTAAAAAAAAGTCAATAAGCGCAGTTCACAACACAGCGCGCGACTGCGGAGAACGGCGCTTTTATACTGCTTGCGTTGCTACGCGTGTGCGTGAAATGTATGCAAATTGCGGGAGAGTTTTCTCGCAGAGACTGTGCAGTATCTCCCAGACAGCGTGCAAAAATGCTTCAGACCAGGAAGTATAACGCACAATATAATTTACATGTCTTTTTTCATAATCCTAATGTTATCCCGACATATCCCTAATAACCCTGTTTTTCTGCTTATAATTTCAGTGCCAGAAATGAATAAAATCCGTGAAAACGAATGCTGATGTGAGAAATCTGAAGCACCTGCAGACTTTATATGTATTTTTATAGCCAAGACTATATCAAACTTTGCTTGCTAGTCATCTGAATCAGTTTTAAGAGTGCTCGCAAGCTGAAGTGCATTACAACTGGGAAACCTAATCCTGACTTCATTTTTGTTTTTATATCCTATGCGGAAAAGGATTAGACGCACGAGCGCCACGCCGGCGAAGCAGTTCCGGAAAGTCCCAGAAAGTCTGTCTCTGAAGCGGAAGCAGCAGGTGTTATTAGCGACAAATTCGATGCTTCTGCTTATAAAGTGAACACTTTTGAGCAGACGCAGAAACGTTGCTTGTAACCTCACCTCGGGCCATGATACAAAGACGCAGGAAAACATCTTTCTCTCTGGATTCACCCCAAAAATATCACCATAATAAAGACCGACAAAATAAGCAAGCACAGCTGAATGGAAAGCCATCAGAATTTAAATAAATGTAGCCTGATTTTAGGGTTCTCTGGCGCTTCTTTTCATGTAGTGAAGGTCCATGTAGTAAAGGTCTTTTATGCAGCGGTGACCAAAAAAAAAAAAAAGAAGAAGAGGTCCAGGGGAAATCCGTCAAGTTGTCATTGGCTCCTTAGTGGAGATGTCAGGCTGATCGCGTGCCCTTGTAGCGGTATTTCCGGAATGGCATCACAAGCTTGCAGTCTGTGCTCAGGAAGAGAAACGCTTCTCAGCAGCTGCCAGAAGTAAAGCATGAGCTAGCATGGAGGATCACCGCGAAAAGTGGGCCATTTTTAGGAGCTGATTCAGCGAGAAGGCTGTTGAGTCACAAATGCATCATCTTGTTGCTTTGACTCATTTAAGTTGTAGAAGCATTTATTTTTTCTAACGTAACCCAGTTTTGTTGACACAACAGCCTGTTAATTTACCCAACTGTTTATTTCAAGTAATGCTGATTTTAAAGACTTGAGATAACTTGAAATCAAATTGGTAGAACTTTCCGTTTTCTCAACCACAGAGTAAATCCATTTAACATGAAATTGCTAATATTCTCAACTTACTTTACTAATCTCTATAGAATTGGTGGAACTTTCTTTCAGTTTTCACAACCATAGAGTAAGACCACTTAACATACACTGATCAGCCATAACATTAAAGCCACTGACAGGTAAAGTGAATAACATTGATTATCTCATGACAATGGCACCTGTCATGGAGTGGAATATATTAAGCAGCAAGTGAACAGTCAGTTCTTGAAGGTGATGTGTTGGAAGCAGGAAAAATGGGCAAGCATAAGGATCTGAGAGACTTTTAGGCCCAAATTGTGATAGCTAGATGACCGGGTCAGAGCATCTCCAATAATGGCAGGTGTTGTGGGGTGTTCCCATGCATGTATGCAGTGGTTAGTACTTACCAAAAGTGGTCCAAGGAAGGACAACCAGTGAACCAGCGTTCAATGGGCACGTGAGCATCGGAACTGGACTAGGGAGCAGTGGAAGAAGGTGGCCTGGTCTGATGAATCACATTTTCTTTTACATCATGTGAACGGCCAGGTGCGTGTGCATCACTTACCTGAGAAAGAAATTGCACCAGGATGCACTATGGGAAGAAGGCAAGCTGGCGGAGGCAGTGTGATGCTCTGGGCAATGTTCTGTTGGGAAACCTTGGGAAATCCTGGCATTCATGTGGATGTTACTTTAACACTTTCAACCTACCTAAACATTGTTGCAGACCAGGTACACCCCTTCATGGCAATGGTATTCCCTAATGGCAGTGGCCTCTTACAGCAGGATAATGCGCCCTGCCACACTGCAAAAATTTTTCTTGAGCAAGTGGACTCTTTCTGGAAGTGGAATTTCTGTATTGTTTCACTTAACTCACACATCATGAATTTAGAAGGATTCTTTCTCATGTACCACGGCAGACCCTGCAACACCACTGTTCTCTTTCTTTGGAAAAACTGCATGAAAATGAGTTGTCAATCATAGGGGCTATTCCATGCCAAGTTAGCTAGGCTACTCCACATCATGGATTTCCTTCAATTTTATTTCATTTATGTTCATCCAACCATGCAAAAGATGTGGTCCAATTACTTGTTTAGTTATGATTTATTTATAACATATTTTTAAAGTTTGTAGATAAGCACAGGTTGAGCAAAGGATAATGGAGAAGTCCTTTTTTCAGATGCATTCTCAGACGCTGTGGTACTTCCTTCTATGCAGCAAAATGTCTGCTGATTCTCATGCTCCAGCCCTGCATGAGTCACTCCTAGCCTGTCGCTGCACGTTTCCGTATTGCGAGGTGTACAAACTGTAAGGCTATTAATAAAAACACAAGGGAAAACAATAGGAAATTGACTCATGAAGGTCTGATATTGTCGTTGAAAAACATTTTGTGTTTCGAAAAACATGTTTCTAAATCCAGCATTAACCTAAATCTCAAACACAAACAATAAAATAAAAAAATGTCTGGTCTTTGTTGTCCATTAGAGACTACCATTAGAGACTACCTGGACATAACCTTGCTATGCATATGAGTATTCATCTTATTGCCTGCACTCTGGGAAGGGCTCACTTCGATCTCCACACAGGGCCGAGGATCAGCATATATAAGTGTCCTCTCTCTTCGTTTGGCTCCTTGACCCTCAGTGAGGTCAGCAACCCATTTGCATTTGCACAATATCTCCAAGACAACTGTCAGGAGGATATGATGATGAACAAACACATATTGCAAAGACCATAAGTTCCTGCAGTGTCTTTAAAAGATCTGGTACTGAGAACAGGAAAAAATGATATGACTTCTCAGTTCTGGCCAAAAGAAGAGGGGTTCAGAACTCCTAACTACCCCACCACAACCTACATCTCCAGTGGACCCTTCCCCCTGCACCAGTCCTGGGTCATGTCCTGGGCCTTCCTCTGCAGGGCCCAGTCAAAGGGCTCCACATGAGCAGGCCACACCAAAAAATACCTGTGGGTGTAGTAATGGGGACAGCCACCACAATTTGATCAATAAAATCAAATTTCATCTATATTTCAGTTTGAACCAAAAACCTTCGCCCTGGTAGGTTATGACACAACTATCTACACCAGCATGCTACATACAGGCATTAAAAGGTCATTCAACACTAGGACAACACTGTCTACATAATTCAAGCTAGTAGATCTCATTTCTGTTGGCATTAAATGTAGCATACACAATTACGTTCATGCACTTTTTAAAAATATATATATTTTAAAAAATGCGATGTCATGCTTAGAATCAGTGCATCAGTGAGTGTTTTAAAAAGGAAAATTGGCCTTTGTCTTTTTCAGGTAGGACTTAGTGAATTACAAATGGGTCAGGTTACTCATAAATTTGGGATAGCATGTTTGGAATTTGGACTCATTTTCACTGTGTGCCTTACAGTGGCATTTTCATTCCTTGTGATGCTCCACATCATTGCTATGCACTCTAAAAGTTACTGATTCACCCACCAAGGTTAGGTTATGATGTTGTTTTAATAATATTCCCTTTACTCAAAATCCTTATTTTTATTTTATTTATTATTTTTTATATATATATTTAGAGAGAGAGAGACAGAGAGAGAGAGAGAGAGAGAGAGAGATTAAATACCATTTTATTTCTTTTATTTTCCTATTTTATTATGCTAAAACGGAGACTCTTAATTTAATGGTTGCATGATCTGTGGTGTATTCATAGTTTTCTTCTATGTCTTCACGGGTGTGTATCTCTGTGAGTGCAGGATGACTATGACAGGCTGTATTTGTATTTCCTTTACTCAGAGCACTTTCAGAATAAATAAATACCTGCTGAACCTGCAGTCTGACTCCTAATTAGTCATTTCACAAAACACAAGCCAGTGTCGGAGTCGTGGCCCTGCCCTAAAAGAACTGGCTACACCGGCCTGCTAAAAAAGCTTCTCTTCTCTATTAAAAAACACCTAGTGTGCTAATATATATGTAGTTAGACATACATAGGCTATATTTTGAATGGCCTAGCTATTAACATACAGTTACTTTGTTACAAATGTTCATTTTGTTTTAATATAATCATAAATATAACATTATATTTATATAGTCTATGTTACATCTTCGAAATGTATTTAGTCGTACTGACATGATGCAAAGGTTTGTAAGTAATGTATACTTAAATACTATCATTTTAGTCATATATACAGCAAAACAAGTGTGTTAAATACAGTTTAAATATCAAATGGTTAAAACACTGCAACACTGGGCATTTTTAAAATACAATTTAAAAACATTAAAATATTCACATGAACGCATAACTATGTATGAACAACCGAAACTATATTAAATACCAATCTAAGGGCAAAAGTTGACGCTCCCTCACTTCTATTAAATGATTAAATTCCCGGATGCCAGTGCCGTCAGGTGATGAATTTCCCCCCAGTGTCTTTTCTCTTCCTTCGCTGGCTGCGGTCTTTGATTTTGAGTTGAACTCGGGCATGTGAACAACTATGTTCAACACACACGCACACACACACACACACACACACACCCACACACACACACACTACTATTTTCAAAAACGGATATGTTAGCAACACTGTTCAACACACACACTACTACTACTTCTTTCAATAACGGGCATGTTAACATCTCTGTTCTACACACACAGCTAACAATTTGTGGTTCCCTGAACGTACATTTTTAAGGTTTGTTTTTGGTTAGCCAGGAAAGTTTTCTTTACGGAAAAAAATGTTGATTTTAGGTTTGCAGAACGTTCTCTTAACCTCAGTTTTTATCAATTATTTTACATATTCATGCATTCACCCAACAACAAATCATTCATAAAACAATCGGTCTATATAAATAAAATCAGAGCATAATCCATGTTTTTATTGATCCATTGTTTAATTGTATACATAAAATAATATAAGCCACAGATCTCGGGACATTCAAAACAGTAATTATTTAATTTTTAAAAAATGCATAGATTAAACATTTGCAAGAACATTGTATCATAAACCATAACTATAAAATTGTTCAATTTTTCAACTTCTGATCAACTTCTCCACTTGAAAAATCACAAAGAAATGAAAAAGTCAAAGTTACATAGACATTAGATTAAACAATTAGAATTAGATGAACAATTAAATAAATAAACTTCTACTATATTGGCCTTTAATATCATGAAGTTTGCGCACGGCCGCGTCTAGGGGTCTAATGTTACACACAACTAAATAAATAAATAAATACAAACTAAATCTTTTTAAAAAATATAAATTAACATGAAAAACAAACATGCTTTGGATATTACGACTTCTGTGTATTTTGTCATAAATCTTCTCAATGAAAAATAAAATTCACTTAATCCTCTGCAGTTTGGTTCTCGGATTAATTTATTCATTTGTAAAGAGGTTTATACACCGATCGGCCATAACAATAAAACCACTGTCAGGTGACGTGAATCACATTGATTATCTCGATTTAATGGCACCCGTCAAATGGTGGAATATATTTGGCAGCAAGAGAACAGACAGCTTTCGGGGACCGGGGGACCAGGGGGACCTAAGGCTAGTCCATCTGATCTGATCCGACAGAAGAGCTACTGCAGCACAAACTGCTGAAAAGGTTCATGCTGGCTATGATAGCAATGTGTCAGAACACACAGTGCATTGCGGCTTGCTGTGTATGGGGCTGTTTAGCCACAGATCAGTCAGAGTGCCCGTGCTGAACCCTGTCCACCTCCCAAAGCGCCTACAATGGGCGCGTGAGCATCAGAACTTGACCATGAAGCAATGGAAGAAGGTGGCCTGGTCTGATGAATCACATTTTATTTTACGTCACGTGGACTGCTGGGTGCGTGTGCGTCACTTACCTGGGGAAGAAATAGCGCCAGGATGCACTATGGGAAGAAGGCAAGCTGGCGGAGGAAGTGTGATGATCTGGGCAATGTTCTGCTGGGAAACCTTGGGTCCTGGCATTCATGTGGATGATACTTTGACACGAATCACCTCCCTACACACTGCCGCAGACCAGGTACACCCCTTCATGGCAATGGTATTCCCTAATGGCAGTGGCCTCTTTCAGCAGGATAATGCGCCCTGTCCCACTGCAAAAATTGTTCAGGAATGGTCTGAGGAACAGGACAAAGTGTTCAAGGTGTTGACTTGGCCTCAAAATTCCAATGTTGACTTGGCCTCAAGCATCTGTGAGATGTGCTGGACAAACAAGTCTTATCCATGGAGGCCCCACCTCACAACTTACTGAACGTAAAGGATCTGCTGCTAATGTCTTGGTGCCAGATACCAGAGCACACCTTCAGAGGTCTTGTGGAGTCCATGCCTCGATGGGTCAGAGCTGTTTTAGCAGCACAAGGGGGACCTACACAATATTAGGCAGGTGGTTTTAATGTTATGGCTGATCGGTGTATATTCATACTGAAAAACAAGACAAATACACTGATTATAGTTCTGATTATAAAAATATATACAAAACAGGTTGAGATTATTTAATACAAGCAGATCTCCCTCATTCTCTCCCTCTTCTCACACTGACTGCTGAGACGTTAGGTAAAGTGTTGAATAGGTACCTACCACTGAAGCTCAAGTGGACAATAAAAACGCAGTAGCCATGATGAGATGCGGTAGAAAGAAACGGCTACGCGGCTTGAATTTCAAACGAACCGACTCAGCCAATGCAGTGCTCTGACGTAAATCAGCGATGATTGACAGGATAGGGGCACTTCATGGGCCAATCAGATTTCAGCTGGGGCCAGGCCCCACCCCTGGATCCGCCAGTGCTCGAAGGAAATGTCAGTTCTCTAAATTGACCTAAAAACAACCATTAGAGAAAGTTTTGGATAAGTTCTTTTTAGATTGCTCCAAAAAATAACACCCAAAAAATAACCAAACGGGAACTTTCTGTGTTTGCTGGGTTGCTACTTTCAAAAAATGTTCAAGTCAGGTTATATCTGATAACCTTAGCCACATTTTGTCTTAGCAGTGGGCGTTTGAGAGCAAATTTGTAGGTCCTAATGCCATAATGTTACTGCTGAATGTAACTTTTGGTAACAAAGGCTTAAGAAACACTGCCCTTTTATGGCAAATTACGTCACACTCCTTACATGGGACGTAGTGGTCTTCACTGAAGTGTGTAAAGCTTGATTTTCAGAAAAACCCTGTCAAAACCCAACAAGTTGCTTGTGGACTGTTGAGTATGAATGATACTGGAACACTTCAACCCATTCGTGATGGTAAGATGATGAATATTTTACCGAGCATCCTCTGCTTTTCCTTAGAACAAGATTAACCCATTACAATTAGTTCAATTTCTAAGTGATTTGGAATATATACTCTTAAAATTATTTTTAATGCCTCTTTTATGTTCTTGAAGAGGTTTTATTTGCTTTAAGCATTAAGGGTTTCCACAGACGGACAATTTCCCTTTAGGCTAACATATTTCTTGTGTCTTCAGCTGGTTTGATTAATTTTTAAATTAGATGTGTGTTCTGTAAACATGAACACGTTCTGTGAAGCATTTCCAGTTCAGCACATTGAAGTCTTTTGATGCAGCTTTGGACAGGTCAGATTTCCCTCATGGTCTTTCTGTGCACCACAGACAGGATACAGGCCAAACAGAGAACTGTGCCTGTTTCCACCAAAATCCTTCAGGGTTCTAGGTTTTTATCTTTTTTGTAACACATGTGTTTGGAAGTTCTTAGGTGTGTGTCACCTGTCAACTTCTTCACCTGTGAAGCCAGTGGAGGTTTGTGTCACATTTTCTTTCAGCATTGTAAGGTAAAACAGGTGCAGTTTTATAAATCATGGTGTTACCAGTCAGAATCTCAGGGCCGTTTCTTCCTATAAGTGATATAAGCTGTCGCTTAGGGCCCCAGATCAACAAAGGGCCACGTGATTTTTAAAAACACAGTCAAAAAAGGTTTATGAATCAGGCAGTCATAGGACACCCTCTTGTGGTGTGAAAAGAATAGAAGCTGCATCATTAACGCCAGAAGATTACAGAGAAGCGGCGATCATGAAGTGTACATATCTGTCCAAAACTCTGGGAAGAAATGAATGCCTATAGAATTTAGTCAGTTTGTCTGCTTTGTGGCTTCAGCTAGTTGATGTAATTGAAATGGCAAACCTTTCCGACGAAGAAATTTAGAAATACATGCTGTAATAGTAAAGTAAAGAATACCGATAATAATAATAATAATAATAATAATAATAATAATAATAGCAAAACACGTGCACAAAATAAATCAATAATTAATTCAATATGGAGTATACCTAACACTTATATGCACAGTTTTGGCATGGAACATATTTTGAATAGGGCCTACTGCAACTTCTGTCCCATTTTATGTAGCTAGCTGGCTGGATATATTTCACATACACTGGAAATGCGAATTATATTATATTAAAAATGAAAATATCTATCACATAGTGCTTTGTAGCGCAAATTAATCAGACAAAACCACACCGATGTGAACACATATATCTCTGTACTTAAAACATTCTCCCCACTCCTTCCTCCCTGCAGGTCTGTATGGACAGCTGGTGAACAGCTCCCCCTAGAGGATCTTTTCTAATTTACAGTACACTGAGAAAACACAACACATAAATATAAAAATTGGGAGTTTTCCAAAAGATCTGTCCTGATTTCAGGAAATGAAAAAAAAAAAATCTATTTTAGTCCTATTTTTCTTTACCTTCATGTTTTTTTTTTAATCTCCAAAATGTAGCTCTACTGATTTGCTCTTCCAATTAGCTACACTACATCTGTGTGTCATTAAACAGTGTATGTTTAAGAGATGCAAGCATGGTTTTGTTGGTGCAGAACTGCAGAGCAACCGAGTAAAAGTTTGCCATGTTGATATGTCATTGCGACAGGACGTTTATATTCCTACAAGGTTCTGCGGAGCAAAATAAAAGTTGGATGTGAAAGACTAAATAACTCTAAATGTATATATGTGTATAATTTTTTTTTTACTGTATAGGGCAATTATATTTTGGTACTGTACTTTTTTTTTTACAGTAATTGTAGTATTTGTAATTGTAGCCATTGCAGTAGCTTACTGTAAGCAGGTTTTTACAGTAACTACCCGGCAACAGAGTAACTATATTCATGACACTGTGATGTTTCTGCGACACGCAGTTGCAGGCAAGAGCGTCCTGGAGTTTTACTGATTCCTTTGTTAAATTGCAGTTTTTGCCCTCTGCAAGGCCTCAGTATCAACTCTACGTCGTATTTGATATTTTGTAGCTGCGGTGCTTAAATATTTGCTTTGTATGTTGCGTGAGCACCAGTTTTTATTGTAAGTATTTAAGGTATGTAATAATATAAGTACTTGTGACGTAGGGCCTCCAGTCCGCGCGCACTAAGCACTACACGATCCTCACGCGACTGCCGACGGGGTGCTGAAAGGACAGCGCCATTTGAGCACGTGGTAGGATGTGCGGTTTCTGTTTCCTCTTTCATGTTGTTTGCTTTTTACGTGTTAGTTGCAGGGACTGGTGGTAGCCAAGCCCACGTCTTGCACCCAGACTCTCGATGCTCCGACCTGCCACGCTTTCTTAGTGTATCCGCTCACAAATCCATCACTAATCACACCACCTGCGTGTACAGCACCACCCTGCCACTACCCCCTCACCCTATGAAAATACTGTAAACTCACCTTTGTTTGCACCTATCCTGTCTCTGCTGTCTCTGCTGTGTCTGAGCTCTGCCCCTCGCTGCAGAGAGTTGCTATCATAATACTTAATTTCTGCTTAATAATATGCTATTTATGCTATTAATATTATTTGAATATATCATTTAATATGTAGATCTATAGGATATAATATAGGATATAATTTTCTCTTTTTAATGCTCCATGAACCAGAACTCTCATCAGCTGGACACGATGCAGACTAATTTTTTTTTTTTTTTTTTTTTTTTTGTCTTTTTTTAATTATTGCAATATCAGATGATACTAACATTGTTGTTAATAAAAAAAAAGACAAAGAAACGTGGAGAAAAATAAATTAATAAACTAACTAAATGATGTCCCCTTGCCGTGATGATGCCATGCCTTGATCAAAGGAAGATTCTTGAGGACTTTAGAAAATGAGTTATCAATGCTCGCTGGGCTGGAAAAAGTTACAAAACCATTTCTAAAGAGTTTGGCCTCTACAGATCTACTGTCAGGCAGGTGATATACAAATGGAGGAAATTCAGTACCACTGTCTTGCAAGGAGTGATCGTCCAGCAAAAATCACTCCAAGGACATGGTGAATAATATTACAGGAATTCACAAAGAACCTCAGTGTAACATCAGTGGACCTACAGGTCACTCTTGCATTGAGTAATCTCAATGTTCATGAGTCCACTATCAGGCAAAAAATGAACAAGAATGATGTGCATGGCAGGATAGCAAGGAGGAAGCCACTATTCTGCAAAAAGTACACTGCTGCCCATCTAAAGTATGCTCAAGACCAAAAGCCAGAAGCCTTTTGAAAGAATGTTCTGAAATACAGATGAATCCAAAATAGAACTTTTCGGGTTGAAAAATGGTAAATGTTATGTCTGGTAAAAACCAAGCACTGCATTCCAACATAAGAACCTTATTCCCACTGTGAAGCATAAAGGTGGCAGTATCATGATATATATATATATATATATATATATATATATATATATATATATATATATATATATATAATATATAATTTTCTCTTTTTAATGCTCCATGAACCAGAACTCTCATCAGATGGACACGATGCAGACTATTTTTTTTTTTTTTTTGGCTTTTTTTATTATTAAAATATAAGAAGATACAAACATCATGGTTAATCGCCATGATGATGTCAGCTGTGGGCGAAGTCAGCGAAACACAGCACTACAGATGGAAGACATTGAAGAAACTGGAAGTTGAGCAATATCAGGATTGGAGGTCCTGCACAGACAGAGAACACATCAACGATGAAGTGAGGTGCAATATATGACACAAAGTTGAGGAGCAATACAGCAGACAGCAAATTTAGCAATTTTATCCTATTCGGGGACACATGACATGTTAATGAGATTCTCTTGTTATCATGTACCATCATGATGATGGAGAAGGTGTTAGATGGCTATATGGAAAAGAAAGGACACACTGACCTTTAGGTCCCTGCACTTAGAGTCTAACAATGGCTAGAAACAGAAAAAAATGACTTTTGGATAGAAGCGTGGACTTCTAAATAAATAAATAAATAGCTGCTGGTTAGCTACTAATCCCATTTTACACATGCATTTGTTCATCAGCTTTAAAAAAGCCTAACCTAGTGCCAATAACGCTTGACTTCCAAACTGAAATTTTATTAAATGTTCTTTAAAAAGTTAGCTTTCACAAAGAGTAACTTTTACATGAGTAAATGCCCACTGGGATGGCTCAATTTATTCAGATTTTTTATGAATGCCTCTTCTCTCATGACCACTTTTAGATGTTGCATGTGTCGCTGCCAGTCATTACTACAGAGTACTGAGACCCACTGCCTGTACACTATGTTTTTGTCCCGTCAGAAAACCATTACACACATCTCACCTTCACACAGTGTGCCCAAAGCATCATCCCACTGAGGCAGATGTTGAAGGGGAGAGAGAGAGAGATGCCCTGTGGTTCTCTGCCAACTGAATGGCCTCATTTGGTGTTTCTGGTTGGTGGAGCTGAACCCAGTGGGCAGTCTCTTCTGGAAGCTGCTTGATAAACTGCTCTATTACCAACTGCTCCACAATCCTGCTACAGTCCCAATCCTCAGCCAGCAACCACTTCTGACAGTGGAATTGGAGCTGCTGTACAAATTTAAATAGGTCGCCGACCTCACTGAGGGCCAAGGAGCGAAACCTCTGGCGATGTTGCTCTGATAGCGAGACAGCTTTCTTGGAATCTTTAGATTCCACTTGCTGGATGATTCTGTGGAGCATCTGTTTGGTCTTTGCCTCTTCTTGTAGCAGGGCCTCCAGACGCTGATTTTGCCTTTGTTGTTCCTCAATGAGACTGCTGATAATCTCAGTGAGGTGTAACGGTGCGTCCGTGATGAAGTAGCACTCTTCTGATGGGTGGGTAAGAAGGTAGAGAGAAAGAGCTGCTGAATATTTGCATTAAACTTTTTGAGGTCTGTGGTTTTCAGCATTCATGAAACCACGTATCAATACACACATACTGTCAAGCTGCTACACAAATTCACTCACACACATACACTCATTAGTATGAATCATTCAAAATGAGCACAACTTAGCTAAACGTGGGATATTGTTTTGGAGTGGAAAATATGACACACATCTGTTTGTCTTAGAATTAATTTTTGTAAAATATTTTCAACGTGAGATAGAGGAGATCTGGCTTAATGGTGTAGGTTTATACAGATTACATATTATATATTAATATATGGCGTTCTACATCGTTTAGAAAAACTTTTTTTTTTAATAAAATATTTTTTATCTACATTTGTTTCCATTTAGACATCTTTTGCTCTATTGCAAAAACAGGCTACATGTGCACCGATTTGCTTATCAAGCTGCAACATTTCCATATGAAAACGTGTAAAGAGCTCAGATTAATGAACAGGTGTAATGTTGCATTCCACAAAAATAATCGTAATTTCCGACCAGGAAGCCTATAGCCATTTGCTTGACTATACTTAATGCACTGACCTTAAGATGTTTAATAATAATAATAATAATAATAATAATAATAATAATAATAATAATAATAATAATAATAAATTAGTCTTTTACGACGGCGACGGTTAACGCATTTACGACACAAACCAGCACAAATGATTATAAACACTTTTGTTCATTTTCTGATCATGGCCTGCGACATTTACTCCGATGTCTAATCTATTAATCTATTTAATACAACAGCACAGTAGATTCAACTTACCGTCACAGATGTGTTGAGTGGTTCTAGTCACAATCTTAAAACATCAACAGAAATTTGATGCATTCGCCTTACGACGGGGTCTTATGACGATTGACGCACATGTCGCCCTACGACGGATAATGTAGACTATTCGCTTAAAGTCGGGTAAAAGCGCAGCTCAGCAGGTCGGAACGACAGGATCGCGCGCGACTGAACGACAGGTTCGCCGGCCTTTATAAACTCCTGACGTAGGAGGAGGCGGATTTTATTTTAAATAAATTCAATTCAAATCAGTTTAAAATAAGGACGGACAGGTGGTGAGCGAAAACGATTTAGAAGACGTCCAGTGGAAATCCGACGGGGTCTCATTCGCTTTCCTATTGTGGTGTCGGACTAGTGTGTTTCTAACGTCGGTGTCGGTCTGGACGTTCCGGAGAATAATAAAAATAATAATAATAAAATTAAAAAAAATAAAAAAGAAAGAAAGAGTATCAGTTGTAAAAGTATGTAAAAGCTGTAACAGGATCTTAAATGTTCCAAGTGAATTACATTACCTGTCCAGCTAATTTCTGACGGTCGTTGGCCTTGTTTCCAACCGAGTTTCCAAAGAGTTCACAGTTCACCAGCCGACCAGCAGGGAGCTGAAATGAGAGAAGAGCTGCAGGAGCCTCCCTTATACCGTAGGCTCTTGTGCTCTTCCTGTCGCTTTCGGATGAAATGCAGTTCCTACAATTCAGATGAAATCTTCCTCGCGCGGACTGAACCGCCACCGACTGAAACATTTTCCCCAAAGAGGTCACCTGAAAATACCTTAGATCTATCAGTTGAAACTAAAACCTCCACTAATAAAGAATGTTTTAGAAGTGAAAGGTTGTGCTCCGACGCGGAAACGTATTTATTTGAAATTTATTCATCCGTCGTGTGATGGCGTAAATTATCCGTCGCACGGCGACAAATACGGATACTTCCGACGTCCACATCCGCCGGGCCAGGAGCTACACATCCGCCGGGCCAGGAGCGACACATCCGCCGGGCCAGGAGCGATACATTCGCCGGGCCAGGAGCGACGTGTGAGGAGGTGTGGAATTAACAGCAACTTCGTCTTTTCTGCTGTTACAAGATGAAGGCGTTTGGGGAAATGTCGAGACGTTGCTTGTACCCTGAACTCGGACCATAATACAAAAACGCTGAAAAATATCCTTCTTTTGGTCTCAACCCGAACAGAACTCCATAATAACCAACAAAACAAGCAAGCACAGCTATCAGAATGAGCAGGTTTCTGAACCTGCCCAAAAAAGACTTAGGCAGTCGTTCCTCCTGCTGTAACACAAAGCCGGCGGACAAAAGCAGAACACGTATGAGTAAAATGAAGATTTGTCTGGAATTTTATTTTATTTATTTTGTGTGTGTGTGTGTTTGTGAGGTTTTTTTTTTATTATGATTTTTATTCTGTTAGAATCACAAGATGAAACCAGACATTGTACACCGTCATAGACACATGCCTATATTCTTTCATCAGAAAACTGCACAAAAAAGAAGAACATTTGTGTTCGCGTCCTGTCCGCTAAAACTCGCCAAACGTTCAGCAGGCAACTGAGCAGCGGAGAAGAGAGTCGGCCCTTATATAACTTATGCTCCTCCTCCCGGTGGGCGGGAGAAAGACATTTCGCTCGAATATGTTCTAACGAAAACGTTCATACGCGAGCGATGAACTATCGGAACTGCAGTGGACATTTTTAAATTTATTTTCTCCGATATCAGTTTACGCAACTGCATAGACTTATGATATGGACCTTCTCTGACAGCCACAACGGATCCGCAAAAGAAAATCACAAAAGAAGAAGAAATGGCACGAGACCGTCGCTGGAAACGACATCGATATGGCTACAACTCATACCATCTGTGACGGTAAGCTGGATCGTCTGTGTTCTTTAAATAAGTAGATTAGACACCTGAGTAAATGATATTAGATCAGACGCTATCTGATCAGATGGTGAACGAAATTCTTAAATTTTTTTGCGGTTCTGAAATGAATTATGTGCTCTACAGAAATTCAGCTTGATTTATGTGCAAGCTAAACGGATCAGCAAATAAAGTGCTATTTATTTTAAGCTTTTATTGAAGGTTGTTTTGATGGATTTTATTGCCAGAGGAGTGCTGTGTGTCTGCGACCTACGAGATGCTCACTAATGTCGTTACATGTGGAATTGTGTCACATTATTATTAGTAGTAGTAGTAGTAGTATTTATGTTGTTAATTATTATTATTATTATTATTATTATTATTATTTCACTGTTTTTCTGGTGATGGGAAATATGCCCGCGTGCCTGTTTATGTTGTCTACTGTCTGATTTCATTATGTGACACTAACATAATCAAAAATAAATAAATAAATAAATAAATAAACAGTGGAACATTGAGTCCTGAACAGAAAGGCCTGCTGCTGTGGTTAAAAAAGATTTGTCTTTGTCGAAGAGTGAAGGATAACATTGTCAGAATTCTAGGCAAATATTCAGTTTACTTACTAAAGTCTCTTACAAGTCCCTTAAAATGTAATTCTAATTATTTTAAATATTAATAGAGCTTTGTTAAATATCAGCATTTGTTTTTATTTATTAAGATATAATAAGCTGTTTTTTTTTTTACAGACTGTTGATTTGATAGCAGGATGTGTATCCATGGTTTGTTTTTGTCCAACGTCTTTGTTACAGCAGGAGCAGGTAAATTAGCTCAGGTAAATTCTCAACCTCAACCTGATTTTCCAGTTTGAGTCACAATGAACGTTTCTCTGTCGGAGTATGTGTAGGGCCATGTGCGGTGTGTGTGTGTGTGTGTGTGTGTGTGTGTGTGTGAGAGAGAGAGAGAGCGACAGAGAGAGAGATTTTTTTAATTATGATCTTTATTCTGTTAGAATCACAAGATGAAACCAGACATTGTACATCATCCGACACATGCCTATATTCTTTCATCCGAAAACTGCACAAAAAAGGAGAAGTAAAGAACATTTGTTTGAATCACATTAAGACAAAAACATTTACATGTAACATTTTGGGGAAAAAAAGTTTTAACATCAATAAATAATTGAAAATGACAAATCTTTCTGTTAGATACAGGAAAGTAAAAGACATGGCTGCACAGCAGAACTTCCAACCAAAAACTGTGAAGTGCTTCCTCCTTCTGAAATCTCCTGGTTTCTCCAAAGACGCGTCCTCGCTTGTCGGAGGATAAAGTGTTCGCGTCCTGTCCGCTAAAACTCGCCAAACGTTCAGCAGCCAACTGAGCAGCGGAGAAGAGAGTCGGCCCTTATATAACTTATGCTCCTCCTCCCGGTGGGCGGGAGAAAGACATTTCGCTCGAATATGTTCAAATGAAAACGTCACTCCTCTGACTCTTTAATGAGGACGTTTGCATGTAACGTTTTACCTCGGGAAAACACGCCCCTCTTTCTCTCTCTCTCTCTCTGGTCCTAACACAAACAGAACATCAAAACGACATCCATCATAACAAAGCTGTAATTTTTTTTTTTTTTTTTTTTGATATGGACTTTTATTATGAGTTTTGATATGGACCTTCTCGTATACAAAGAAGCGCGACTGAATTTTACATCAGACTACAGCTGTGTTTGCTTGTTTTGTCGGTCATTATGGTGTACCCCGTCTTTGGATTATGGCCCGCGTTCAGGCTACAAGCAGTGTCTCATCTCGTGACCGCACAAGAGTCGAAGCTGCTGCTGATTTTGCACATCATCATACGTCGCTCCTGGCCCTGAGGATGAGGCCGGCACGTGGCTCAGACAGTGACTTTTTACATTATTGTTTGTTAGAGGAAGTTTAAATGCAGCTGATATGCGTAAGGTGTTTTCCGAGAATAAAAAAAAAAAAACGTTAGGGGAAAAAAACATTTCAGTGAGTAGCGGATGCAAACATCCTCCAGCGCTTGTGCAGCGTAAGTGGAGGCTCCTCAGCGTGGCACTGACGCTCCTCCTCCTGGACGCGATTTCTCCCTTCTGATTTGAGGGAGGGGCTAAATAGCTGAAATGTGTGCACTTCAGAGTTCATGGGCCAGTTCTCTAGTAGACAGTGCACTGCCGATATCGATCTCTGTAAACTACCTGAAAAACAAACAAAAACAGAAACCACCGTCGGTGACAACCACAACAGATGCGCAAAAGAAAATCACAAAGAAGGAGAAGCGGAACGAGACTGTCGAGGAAAACCACCGCGGATCTGAAAGAGAGGAGGTACAAGACCCCCACTGACAACCACCGCGGATCTGAAAGAGAGGAGGTACAAGACCCCCACTGACAACCGCCGCGGATCTGAAGGTGAAGAGGTACAAGACCCCCACTGACAGCCACCGCGGATCTGAAGGTGAAGAGGTACAAGACCGCCACTGACAGCCACCGCGGATCCGAGAGAGAAAATCACAACGCATCCGCGAGAGTAACGGCACGAGACATCGATATGGCTACAACTCATACCATCTGTGACGGTAAGCTGGATCGTCTGTGTTCTTTAAATAAGTAGATTAGACACCTGAGTAAATGATATTAGATCAGACGCCATCTGATCAGGCAGTGAACGAAATTCTTAAATTCTTTTGCGGTTCTGAAAAGAATTATGTGCTCTACAGAAATTCAGCTTGATTTATGTGCAAGCTAAACGGATCAGCAAATAAAGTGCTATTTATTTTAAGCAATGAATGAATGAACAATGATTTAATTATTTGTTGTTCATGTGTCCTCGACCCAGATGTATTCACTGCAGCTCTCAGCTGTGTGTCTGCGACCTGCGAGATGCTCACTAATGTCTTTACATGTGGAGGTGTGTGATATCATCATCATCATTATTATTATTATTAGTAGTAGTAGTAGTAGTATTTATTTATGTTGTTAATTATTATTATTATTATTATTATTATTATTATTATTATTATTATTATTATTGAATCATATATGAATCATCATAGTTACTCAATTCTTTAATTAGTTAATAACTAATAATTAATAACTAATTAGTTGGGTAATTAATTACATGACTATTAATTCATTTGTGATTTATTTGTAATCAAACATAAATTAAAGTACTTAATAAAATAATCACCAATATATTAGTTACCTAATTATTCATCAGTAATTAATTAATTATTATGTAACCAAGTAGTAATATACAATTAATCAGTCAATTATAAAACCATATAATTTAGTTAGTTAATTAATTGTGTTAATTAACCAATTGAATAATTACGGGTTTTTATAATTAACGTATATTTAATTATATGGTTAGCCTAAATAATTATGAGCACTGTAGCCAAACCACTAGTTCTACACTAGAACCACTACTACACAAAGTCATATAGTCGTATTTTATCATATTTGTTCATCGTATTCATCACATTTTCTTGGCTCCAGGAGAGAAGCATGATGAGGATGCAGTGGCAGAGGGCTCAGCAGTGTTAGAAGGTCTGATCATTTACATTTGATGTTTACACAGTTGATGTTAAAATGTGTCATGCCTGTAAATATAAGTACTTTTGTTGTAGGAATTATATGTATGGATCTGCAGTACTGTTGCAGAACACTAAGCTCTTTATATAATTTTTTTTTATTAAATATCTTATTAAAAGTTCAGTTTCTCTGTTTCTAGGTGTTAAACTCTCAGTGGCGGAGACTGAGCCAGAAGGGACCCAAAGCTCAGTGCGTCCGTTCTTCTCCACACAGCCATGAAACACCTCCTCTGTCATAACATGTAATGTGAACATCACGTCTCCCAAATCCAACAGTACACAATGGACTACTTGCACAAACTGTTCTGCGTATATTTACCGTGGTTCCTGTGTATCCCGGTCTTTCACTACACTCCTATTTGCTGTATTTTCAGTGGGTCTCTGCAACGGCTCCTGAAAGTAAATGCCAGTGATGTTCATCAGATATGTAAGAAAACGATAACCCACATCACCATGTTATCAGCATGTGAAAGTATGCTTACTAACAGTACTATTGTTATTAGTAGTAGTGGTAGTAGTAGTAGTATCACCACCACCATCACCATCATCACTACCACCACCATCACCATCATCACTACCACCACCATCACTATCATCACCACTACCACCACCGTGACCATCATCACTATCACCACCATCACCACCACTACCAACACTATCACCATCACCACTACCACCACCATCACCACCACTATCCATCCATCTATCCATCCATCCATCCATCTATTGGTACCTTTTTCTCGTTAGGTGTTTGTTATTATCTAGTGCCTTTCTCTCCCGCACACTGAGCAGTGGTCTTTGAATACTGTAGCTGTTCTATTAAAAGAGCAGTGACACTCTGTGTTCTCTCTGTGATTTTGGTTCAACTAGCTGATGTGGTGTGAAATGCCTGCTACAGAACTTTGTGTAGGCGGAAATGGTGAAATAGTTGCCACCTAGGTTTGAAGCTGTAGAAGCTTAAAGCTGCTAAATGTCGAAGAAACACCGCAGTGCTCATGACATTTCTTCAGTTTTCATTGAGAATATTCATTTTTAAATACTTCGAGGTGGACAATCATTTTGATGGCATTATGAAGAAAAAAAACAGTACTGACAAATGTAAACAGTGGTACCAGAAATGGATGAACAGCGCTATTTCAAAGCAGAAGTACATCAGAGCTCTGAGTGCAAGTAGTCCATTTATGTATTGCTGCCTAATGTATTGTATGTTGAATATGTTTTTTTAAAGATGCTAAATTAAACAAAACTATATTTATAGACTGTCGCAGTGGCCCTTATTTCCTTTAACGTCCACTAATGAGTCACACACTTTATATGAGTGAAGGTGGCCTTTGTTGAGAACCAATTGTAAAACTTGGTTGAACATAATACTGTTGTGTGTTTGTGTTTTTGTGCATTCTTGGTGTGTCTCTTTTATTCTTTATATTTTTATTCTTATATATTTTTTATATCTTTATATCTGCTGCTGTAACAATGCAAATTTCCCCAATGGGGGGCAAATAAAGGATTATCTTATCTTATCTTATCTTATCTTATCTTATCTTATCTTATCTTATCTTATCTTATCTTATCTTATCTTATCTTATCATTGAACTGTTTATGCCAGCTACAGCCTGGAAAGCCTTGCTTTGATTGGTTTTGGTGTAGTCAATATCTATGTACTATATCTATATACTTCGTAATCTATATACTCTGTATATATGGTGTGAAAAGGTGCAAAAAATGGTCTTTCGACAGAAACACCTATTATTATTATTATTATTATTATTATTATTATTATTATTATTATTATTATTATTATTATTATTATTATTATTATTGATAGCTATTACCCAGCTAATCAAGTTGCAGCAAAAAGAGCATACAGAAACAGGTCAACTCATCTGATTTTCACACAGAGTTCACACAGAGTGGTGCATAAAGCCTACTTGATGAGAAGAAAAAGTCTCCTCTGACCTTTCTCTTCAGAGCAGACTTCATGCACCACTCTGTGTGAGCTCTGTGTGAAAATCCCCTGACTGACAAAAAGGTTACAGTAACTTAAATACCCACTTTCTACCGAAAAGCATCTCAGAATGCACAGCATATTAAACGTTGAGGAGAATGATGTGCACTAGCAGAAAACCACATCCGGTTGCACCCCAGGCAAGATCAGGAACCTGAGGCTACACACTTCCACACTGGACAGCTGAATATTGAAAAGTATCAGATGTTCCTGCTGTATTATAAATTCTGATTGTCAGATGGTTGATCCTTTGTTGAATAAATGTAGCAATGGGCTTTTTTATTATTATAGGAAAGCAAGTCACATGTAAACCTTGATTACCTATTTAATTTGCATTATATGTGTGTGTGTGTGTGTGTGTGTGTGTGTGTGTGTTTGTGTGCGAGGGAGAGAGATTTTGCTCTTTAACAATACTTTGTTAAAACCATTTTCTTTCATACAAGTTCTTTACATTATTTTCCCTTCTTTATCCAAATCCATTTATAAAAGTTATTTCTGCATAATTTAGAGAAAATAAAACAGCTTTATAATCCCACGTACTTGTTTCCACGGAAGGCGGGTGGGTATATTGTGGTCATACTGGTTGGAACAGTCAGATACTGAGGTTAGGGTTGTTGGTGGTGAAAAACAACAGATTATTAAGAGCATTAAGGCGTTAGTGTGTGTTGTGCCAGCGTTGGCTAGATGTGTGCGCGCTCTCAATGAAATATTTTAAGACAGGCGTGCTTTGAAACTTGAACACTTTATATTTAATTGGATATTTTTAATCAGTTTCTCATACAGTGCTTCTATCAGATGACGTATCTGACATATCTGTGTGAACTCTGTGCTCTTTACAATATTTCTAAGTTCCTTAGGCAGGGGTCTCGCGCCATCTGCTGGATAAGTGTGTGCATCTACATAAAACAACCTTTCCTTACTCAAATCAAGTACACTGAAAAAAATGATTCATTGACTCAGCAACCATTATGTAAAAATATAAATAGATTAAACTCAAAAACGTACATTTTTCTAATTTTTTTTAGCTTTACTTAACATACATACATAACACTAGTGTGTGCAACATATCAATTACAAGGTGAATTTAAGAATATGCATAAAGTGAACGAAAAAACGTGACGTCACGTCAACTATAATCCTAGTTAGTTTAAGGTTAAGTAAACCTAACATAAAAGTTCACATGTGACTGTGAGTGACATGATGAGCAAATATCCAGCGAAACACTTGGAGCCATTTTCTGAAGCACATCGTGGTGAGGACAGTGAAAAAGTGTCAGGTAAGCTTTAAATAAACAAAGTAAAATATTAGAGTTTGTCTTTTAACATCCATGAACACATTTATTGCATTTGTGGTCAAGGGGATACTTTTAAACTGAATTTTTGAATTGCTACGAATATTGGGACTTAGTAAAATAAATAAATAAATAAATAAATAAATAAGTATGCATCAGGTTTGCAAGTGTGTTTCAGTGTAGTATTGCAATCTCTGTCAAAAAACAAAATGTTTCAGTTTTGTACTAATTGTCTGAAAAAATTTTGTAAACTTTTGTTGAATGAAGTGATTTTTTTTTTCTTATAAAGCTGTACTCAATTTATGATGTTTTCTCAACCACTGTATTGCAAGCTCAGGCCAAAACTAAAGTAAAAATGCTTTATTTTGTGCTAGTTGTCTGTGTAAGATATTGAATGTTCGGGAGCAGTGATGGCAGTCAGCACACCAGTTTTATTCAATACTTGGTTCAACTCAAATAATTACCTTATGTTCATGTAAATGAGCTGCATAAAAAGCTTAAATGTTAATTTGAATCAACTTGCAATTACTTGGTAGATTCTATTGGTGTTAGATTTTTTTTAAGTAAAAAATGTTGACTCAACTCATATATTTATGTGAACATAAAGGTTTTCTTGATAATGTTATTTAAACTTATTTCAAGTTGAATTTACTTAAAAAGTGTGATGCAAAAATGGTGCATATATATTTTATATTTTAAGCAAATCCAACACATCATTTTTTTTCAGTGTACTTACTCAAATCGCTCAGACCCAGGTAGCTCATTACAACTGAATATACACGGTATATATATATAAAAACTGAATGTACTGTATACATATATATATATATATAAACTGAATATACTGTATATATATATATATATATATATATATATATATATATATATATATATATATATAAACTGAATATACTGTATATATAGTATTCTCCTGACCCCTGGGGGCTCCATATAGTTCTGATAATATACATGGTCAAACATTACATTGTCTTTTAATTCAGAATCCTAACCATACACTATATTAATAAATAAAATCAAAACAGAGCACAAAAGGTCAAATAATCTGTACCAGAAGTAACAGATAGAGATAGAGTAGCAGACAGAGAACAATCCTCCATACTGCCAGTAATCAGCTGGATCCTTGGTGCATCTGGGAGGTAAAAATAAAAGGAAAAAAAAGGACAAGGAAAGGGAAAAAAATTCCTTTAAGCAAGCTTAAACACAGTTTATTTAAATAGTCTGTACTGTCTCTTATGATATTGTGGCAATGTGAACACAGAGTACTGTCAGCTTTGAGAGTGCTAGTTGTTAAATGCTAATTTAAACATGCATCTAATGCAAATTCAAATTTAAATTCAAATTCAAATTTTATTTGTCACATGCATAACCATACACAGTACAACTTGCAGTGAAATGTTTTATACAACTGTTCCAACATAAAATAAGAAAATATAGAAAAATATTAAATATAAAGAACAATATATACATAAAAAAAAAAAAAAAAATATATATATATATATATATATATATATATATATATATATATATATATATATATATATATATATATATATATATATATTAATCCCTTCATATATATATATATATATATATATATATATATATATATATATATATATATATATATATATATATATATGTGTGTGTGTGTGTGTGTGTGTGTGTGAGAGAGAGAGAGAGAGAGAGAGAGAGAGAGAATATAACTTTATATAGAATATAAAAGATTATAAAAGAATATGTATGATCATACTGTAAATATTGTAAATACTGTAAACCTGTTGTAAACATACAATATAGTGCAATATAGCATGAATAGTGTTGGATGTAAAGTTTGGATATGTGCAGTTTTGGGCAAATAATGTTCCGTTTGTGTGATTTAATGTACAGTGATGTGCAATGTGCATGTCTTAGCATTCCTGTCAGAAAAATGTGAAACATCAAAAGAAGAAAGACGTGGATTCACAGCAATGGACACTTTCCACAGGTGTATCATAGATCTCACAGTATCACTATCATAACATCACCATAGCTCTAAATAAATTGCCAATTGGTACACCAAAATCAAACCAACTGTCTAATAAAACTGCAGCTGCATTTACCCAGTTCAATCATGTCTGAGGGTCATGAGGGTATTTCCCTCAGTGTTCTCCCGAGAATTAAACAAAGGATTGATGATGATGATGATGATGATGATGACGTGTCTTTGAAAAGGGTCACTTCCCCTTTCATTGTGGCAACTCAGTATGGAAGACAAAATTAAAAATTACTCAGCTTCCCTATTGCCAGTGGGAGAATTATGTACTTAAATGGACTAATATCATACCTTATACATTGCAGTTGATACTCGTGATGGACTTGTCACTCTGTTGTGTGCCTGTTATCCCCTGTAAACCTTGTTCCAATGCTTGATCTAAAAAAATATAAGCAAGTTTCTTATCATTAGCAGTTATCAGTGTTGGAAAAGGGAATGTAGAAATGATTCAGAAAGAAACATGCAGCTTCACATACATAACAGGTTTGGGCCAAATATAATATCTCTCTAACATTTCTCAGAGACAAACATTTCTCAGAGACAAGCACAAGTTGTATCATATATTTCTGTGCAGTTAAAGGAAAAAATTTTAAAACAAACAAAAAAGTTAATTTTTTATAACCTGGTTCTTACTCTCATTGATGGACATGACAACCAGATGATATTTTACACATGACTACCATCCTGATAGTTTTATCATTCATTAGTGCCATGTTAACTGAGTGTTTTATCAGGTCCTTTTTAATTCAGCTATCAAATGTGCATATTTTGAAGTTGAACACAGTCAGAGTTAAAGGTTTTTACCCAGAATGCATATTACAGTGGCCATCAGATTGCAGAGCTACTTTCTGGGTAATTCTGTGGGAATGACCAGAATCACTGCACATTCCCATTGTATTACAAATCCCACTGGCCAGCATGATGGAAAAAGTGATACAAGATAGAGATTGATGTTCGTGGTGTGTTTGAGGCACTACATGCATTTTTGTATTTGAAAGAACAGGTTTAACACTTGATTCTGATTGTCAGACGGTTGATCTTTTTTTGAATAAATGTAGCAATGGGCTTTTTTATTATTATAGGACAGCAAGTCAAATGTAAACCTTTATTCATTGTTATGTGTGTGTGTGTGGGCCACTGGACTCATTATACAGCTGTGTCAGGATGGGTGGCTATGCCCTTAAACTCAAGAACAGCACAGATGAGTAAAATATTGTCTGAAGAATTTGAGCCAGACTGATGCCCAGACTGCCTGATTTGATTCCCAGAACTTCTGGATCATGAGGGGAAAACACACACACACACAAAATTAACTACTGGCTTACTGACAGTGACATATGCATGCAAAATATCACTCAACAGCTCCACACAGAGTTTTCTATACAAATTTAGAAAAAATACAAAATAAATAAAACCTACTTTAGTTATTTTCTGTAAAAATTAAGATTTTTATTTTCTACAGTTTGGGTAACTTACTCCAATGAATAACAGATGAGAGATGAAGATGGCTGCTATGATCAGAGCAGTATCATTCAATCTGTGGACTGATCAGGATTTTTTAAAAAGGGGGCAAATAATATGAATTATATTACTTTTTTATATTACTTTTTCCCTCTGACAATCATCACCTTGCCTTGATGAGCATGTCTCTGAAATTAGAATAAGAAGTATCAGTGAATTTATATATTATTATATAAGTACATGGACCTTTACATAAATTTAGATTCATTCCAGCTTAGCTGTATTGCTTGGTATTCATTAACTGAATCAGATATTCATTAATCAAGGACAGGATTAGCCTAAGTTGTCTAACAGTATACACAGTGTTTGTGGAAGTTCACATTTTGCATGGTAAAACCAGGTGTTCATGTGAAATGGGTCATCTCTGACCATATCAAGCTTACAAGGGTTACAAGTATATCTACAAATATATAATTACAAATATATAGCAGTGCCTCTACTAGGCAGGAATATATGGCAATCAGCATCTCAGTTTAACACACTACATCCTGATGAAGCAGTACAAACACACACACACACACCCACACACACACACACACACACACACACACACACACACACACACACACACACACACACTGGGCTACATAAATTAAGGACATGAACACAAAACATAACGGTACGTTAGTATATTACAGAAAATAAGAGGGAAAATGTTTTCTTACTTGATATCAAGAATATTTTTGCAAGATATAAATTCACTGAACTTAAGTGACCAAGTAGATCCCATCTGAGTCTTCCTCAGATGAGTGAGGAAGTGTCCATGTTGCAGTTTTTGTCTTCTCCATTGACATCCCACAACTCAAATCCGCTCAAAATTAAGAATAAGAGTATATAAGAGTTTATAAAATTAAGAATAAAGAATTTAGCAGGCAGATGTAAAATAATCCGGTTAATAATCCAGGTAATAATCCAACTAACAGCCACTACTGCTGAACCGACCGAGCAGCAGCCACTCAAACTGATGCATTTTCAAACTGGACCGCTGAGAGGCGCGAACAGCTGTCATTGGCCAGTTTCCTGAATGACAGTGAGATTAACCAATCATGCTCATAGCAAGCGGTGAGACAGCCAATAGCAACTGAGCAATTGTTTCAGCTTGGTAACATAGCAACAACTGTGTATAACTGGGTAAAAGTGTATTTATTTTGTATTCATTGCAGTGTATGAATGAAAATGTTATATATGTATATATGTATATATATATATATATATATATATATATATATATATATATATATATATAATGTGTGTGTATGTATATATGTCATTTGTGTTATTCTCTGTTCTCAGGCCTTGCCTACTGTGAACATTTTAATGGTCAGTCCACACTAAATCTCATAAGGCAAAAAATCAAAAAATTTCTGCTTCACTGCTCTGTCAAGGTTGAAACTTTTGCTGCTCTAAATGACTTCAAGCTTATCATTCTTGCTTCCTACTACTTCCTTCCTGGACTATTGCAATGCATTGCTTTCCTGACTTGACCTTTACTCATTTTACGTTTTTCAGATGCAGTGGCATGTGTGTGCAGTCCAGCTTTGTACTCTTGAAAAAAAAAAAAAAAAAGACTATGCATTATGTTTGACATAGTGTTAAAAGTTTGCTTAATCCAGACTTACAGAGTTTGAATGTGAAAGTACACATAAATACAAAACTAATAGATAGATAAATACATATTTACAGATCATTTTTAATAATTGCAGATAATTATTGTTATTTTACAAATATTTATATGTAATTTAAGAAAGCAGGAAAATATTGTATAAAATATAGTAATTTCTGTAAAAAAAAAAAAAGAAAAGAAAAAGACAGAAAGAAAGAAAGATAAATGTAATTTGTCATTCATACTAAAATAACAGTTGGATTGTTAATTTTACAGATAATGTCTGTAATTTTACACACACACACACACACACACACACATATATATTAACAGTTATGTGGCAGTCCAGTTCTTGGGAAAGGTGACTTGGAACTGTGGCGGCATAATTGTGGTGATCAGTTTATAAGATAGAATGAAAAACATATGCTGGAGTACTCAAAGAAGCCAATATGCGTGGAAAAATGTATTTAATAGGCTGCTCTATCAAAAGAGTAAACACAACGTCAAGCCAATTATACTTAGAATACTTAATTATACTTTTCCTAAGTACATAAAAAGTAGATTGAAAGTATATTTTCTTTGATTGAAAGTATCTTATTTTTGGTTCAAAAGAAGTGCAGCAATAGCACACACACATTTGTTATATTGTGAGGTATGAGTCACTGACTCTAACCACTGGCGGAAACGTCTGTCACCTTATTGGTTGGAACAGGGAGTAACCATTCTGAGTGTTTTGATTGGCTGGCGTGGATAAAGGGGTGGAGCGAGAGCAGAACAAAAACACTGCCTTCGGTGCCTTCCTTGTGCAGAAACAGGCAAAAACGGCACGCTCCTTTGTGGAACAAACTTTCTTCAGGAAATAAAAAACATTGTCATCATTTTACAGGCAGCTTTGTCGACTGAAGATGAATAGACCTAGACAGACACAACGCATTCGCGAAGGTAAGAGGATGAATCATGTGCATGGTTTGATTCAGAACACGAGTGAACCTGCTTCGGTCTAACTGCCCCGGGATGGATAACTGCCCCGGGATGGATAACTGCTCCGGGATGGGTAATTGCCCCGGTATGGGTAACTGCCCCGAGATGGATAACTGTCCCGGTATAGGTAACTGTCCCGGTATAGGCAACTACTCCGGTATGGGTAACTGCCTCGGTATGGATAACTGTCCCGGTATGGGTAAGTGCCCCGGTATGGATAACTCCCTCGGTATGGATAACTGCCCCCAGTATGGATAACTGAGCCTGTATACTTAACTGCCCCGGTATGGGCAACTGCCCCGGTGTAGGTAACTGCCCCGGGATGGATAACTGAGCCAGTATACTTAACTGCCCCGGTATGGGCAACTGCCCCGGTATTGGTAACTGCTTTGGTATGGGTAACTGCTTTGGTATGGGTAACTGCTTCCCTATGGGTAACTGCTTCCCTATGGGTAATTGCCCCGGTATGGGTAACTGCCCCAGTATAGATAACTGCCCTGGTACTCTTAAAAATTGTTCTTCAGTGCTTTGGTTCTTTTAAAATGGTTCTATCCGCAACCCATTATGTAGAACCATTAAGGGTTTCTACAGAGGGACACATTACTGCACTTCAGGCTGTTTCCTGTTTCGGTTACGGTTCATTTTGAAGTGTGTACAGAGAAATGCCACCTAAATGATATTCATCATGTGTTTGTCTGGATACCTTAATTATTCCTTTGATATCCGGTAACATCATGCATGGTGGATGGATGCTGAATTCCCCAGTAATCAATAATAGGTGTGTTCTTTTAGAGTCTGCAGACTCCTCTGTGTGTTTGGCAGTTCTCAGGAGGATGCTCCAGAGCATTTTCGCCTGTAGAGTCTGTGCAGGTTTGTGTCACTTTGTTTTAAGGAATGTGCGGTAAAACACAGCTGCAGTTTTATGACTAATGGCTCAACTGTTGAGAACCTATCTGTATTTGAGATGGTTAATAATAACAACTATAATAATAATAATAATAATGATAGCAAAATATGTGCATAAATTCAGTACCTATTTTATACCTATGATGTTTAGATCCTTTATATAGGCTATGTAATATACATATATTAATACTTCATACTATATATATATATATATATATATATATATATATATATATATATATATATATATATATATATATATATATATAAATATGTGTGTGTGTGTATATATTTAATATGTAATAGTATTTAATATGTCCAATTTCTCTGTTTCTAGGTATTGTTAGACCCCCAGTGGAGGAGACTGAAGCAGCAGGACCCCAAAGCTCAGTGCGTCCCTTCTTCTCTGAAACACCTCCACCGTCATAACAGCAGCATCAGCACCAGAGCCGTTTTATTCGCCATATATATTTACATGTGTTGGGAATTTTTCTTGGTGTTCGGTCACAACACAATACATTCAACACAGTTTGCAACACACACATCACAGACAAGACAGCATACAACACAATTGCCATCCTAATATCCAAATATTGCACCGTAAGCAGACATTTGGAAGTTTCAGTTGTCAGTTATAGATGTAGATGTAGATGTAGATGTAGATGTAGATGTAGATGTAGCTGTAGATGTAGCTGTAGATACAGCAGCTGAATGCAGTTCAGAGTGATACACAGTGATACACTATATCACTATTGAGTGATAAACAATAAATAGAAATAGCAATGATGTAGTAATGACAATATTTAATAACTAATAATATATTTAATAAACAGTTATATGTATTATTATTATTATTATTATTATTATTATTATTATTATTATTATTATTATTATTATTATTATTATTATTATTCACATAATAGCCTGTCTTCCTGGAAGAGAAAAATTTACACAGTTTAAATAAAGTACATGAATTTACTGTCTGTGTATTTCTACTTTTATTCCCCAACCTTATTTTGTGAGACATGTAATATTGTGAGCCAAACATTAAACAGTAAAGCAAATGTACTAATATCCAAATGTACAAAAATATTAACACAAACAAAATGCCTAACAAAAATGTTAGAGAAACTTTTTTTTCCTGTGTTAAAATCAGTTAATTATATAGCTTTTCAAAAATGGATGTGTCCTTAAACATGCAGTTTCTCAAGTGTGCAGAGTGCGATGCAAAATACTTGTGCAAAATGCTTATTATCAGTACACTTATTATCCTCAGAAAAGGCAAAAATCAAGGTTTGCTTGTTTTGAACCAAAATGTAGCGCTTCAACCGAACTGCAAATAAAACAATAAAAACTGTCAGCGCTAACGTTGTCTCTCACTCCGACCTTCACTGGCTTTTACAGATAACACAGATGTGTACATTTCTGCAATGTGGTGTTTTTGTTTTAAATAGTTCTTTAAAAAATAAAATAAAATAAATTTAAAAGGTCGAAATAAAATGTAAAATTTACAGCAAGATTTAGCTTTCCACAAATATGTATCTATGTGTATGTGTGTGTATATACTGTATATACATATATAAAAGTTTTATATATATATATATATATATATATGCATACACAAGTGTGTGTGTGTGTGTGTGTGTGTGTGTGTATATATGTACAGAAGTATTTGGACAACGACAGAGTTTTTGTGATTTTGCCTTTATACACCACCAGAATGGATTTTATATATATATATATATATATATATATATATATATATATATATATATATATATATGTTATATTTGTAATTTATAGTATTAAAATAATATTATATTTAATATAACACATTAATACGTACCTAAAGTTAGTTTCTGTATATATATATATATATATATATATATATATATATATATATATATATACATATATACATGTATATATATAAACTAATGTTAGGTAAGTATTAATGTGTTATATTAAATATAACATTATATACGATATATACGTATATTATACTATTATTTATATGTATATATTATACATATATTCATTATACTATATATTACAAATATAACATTATAACATTATATTAATAATATATATATATTTACGTAAGTATTAATATAATACCTACTACCTAATACCTAATACCTACTATTAATACTTACCTAAATTTATATTTATGTATATTTATAATTTTTATTCAGGAGAAGGTGTCCATTTCTTCCGCACGTCTTCGCTAAATACGCACACGTGTGTGTGTGTGTGTGTGTGTGTGTGCGTGTGTGTGTGTGTGTGTGTGTACTGTGTATATATAATAGAAGGTGTCTATTTCTTCCGCACTACCACGCGATTTATAGCCACTGCCTGGGTCTCAGTATTGCATTTTAAAACAACCTGCATGGAAAGCTTATATGATCGAAGTTGTACTTTTAAAGGATATCCATATACACAGTGTCTGCCCCCGCAGATGCGTTATTGTGCCCCCACCCACCCATTAAAAGTGAAAACATTTCCGCTAAATATTTCTGTAAAACGAAATAAAAACAAAAATCAAGGAAAAAAATTAAAAAATAAATTAACACACTCTGTCAGTCATTTTTAGGTGACGTCACACTTGGGGACGCGTGCAGGTGGTGCTTGATCTACGACGTCATAATAAGCGCGCGCACTGAGCAAGTCAGACAGCGTTGCGTTTATTATCAGAGAAAAAAGGATGTAAGGAAATGGCTGCACGGTGCTGCCGCTTCGCAGCCTCCTCCAGCTCCTCCAGCAGCTGAACAGGGAGGAAATAATGGCACTGCCCAGCCCAGCCCAGTCGTTTTACAGCGGCAACCTGCCTGCATTTTCAGTGGTAGGAAGCGTTCATTTGTCTCCACTTGGTATCGCAACCCAGACTGGATTGAATACAGTGTCGAGGTTGTCACGAAGGTGCGAAACAATTCTTCAGCTCGCAAAAACAATCACAGCCAATCGAGAGGAATCGGATTATCCAGCACGTCCTCTCAAAGCACCACACACCTGATCGCAATGCTCCACAGAAGACAGGCGCAGCTGCTTCAGCTAGTGTTTGAGTAGGACTTGCACAACTGAGTGGAAGGACACTCAGAGAAGTACCTCTATTATTATTATTATTATTATTATTATTATTATTATGCAAAATACTGAATGATTTTGGAGTATGTCTGAATTTATTCGGTAAGAGTATCCAGTCTATAGCCTATTTTCGTTTTCACCAATGCTCTAATGACGCGCACAGTGCAGTGTGTGTGTGTGTGTGTGTGTGTGTTTGCACGCATGTTTCGGGACTGGAGTTTAGTTGGTGCTCGTGTGTTGGTTGTTGACGGCAAACTCATATTATCAAGCACAGACAGAAGTTTGTGCCCTCACATTAAAAAATCAGAAAGTAAATCACACTGTCTTTACTCTTCCCCAAATCTCACTACAGTCTCAATACAGGCCTCAGTGTGGACAAGCGGGATATATCTGAACTAAGGCAACAAAAAAATTCATTTTAGTAATTTTTATCTCGACTTTAGAGCTCCTTAATTTTTAACTTTTACTTGCTTGTTTGATTTAGTTTTCCTCTGGATGCCTGGTGCATCTGTGTGAGCTCTGTACTTTGCAATGGTTCTAAGTTCCTTAGGCAGGTATCTCGCGCCATCTGCTGGATAAGAGCCTTTCCTTACTCAAATCAAACTGCTTACTGAAGTCATTCATACCCAGTTAGCTCATTACAACTGAATATACACTATATATGTGTGTGTGTGTGTGTGTGTGTGTGTGTGTGTGTGTGTGTGTGTGTGTGTATGTATGTATGTATGTATGTATATATATAAACAGCTTCCAGTTTGGGTTAGAGCTACAGATATATATATATATATATATATATATATATATATATATATATACATATATATATATATATGTATGTATGTATGAGAGAGAGAGAGATACACATACATACATACATAAAGTCATAAAATCTTAAAAATCAAATATATATCTAAATGAGGAATAAAAGAGAAGTAGTAATTGCATTAACAGTGACCCAACATGGCAATTTGGTGATGTCTGTATCTTTTTATTAAATGCATTAAGTGCAACTATTTATTCTGTATATACAATACAATGTTTGGAACTTACATTATTAATCAGTTTGTCATACAATGCAGCTGATGGATGAGTGAGACCGACAGGAAACATTTATTTTAAACAAATAAATAAATAAAAACTTGAATACAAGTATATGGAGGGCAAATGCACCCTCTGCATCCTCTATATAATCCCTTAAACCAAATTCTTCTTCAAAAATGAAAAAGAAGTTAAAGCAGCCGAGAACAGATAAAACAGGTGTGTATCTTTCTGCTGTGGTTGCAAATCTGTAATGTTTGAAGAAGTATAAATTAATAAATGTAGATGTCGTGTAAGAGTAGATGTTTCACCAAAGTTCATGTTTTCATTCATTGAGCCTGTAAATTAGCCTTTTTTTTGGAGAATGTAGGCCTATAGGTCTAATCATATGTCGTGAAAATCACAAACTTTACGCATGAAGCGCTCAATATGTTTATTACATTTATAAATTGTTTATTACATTTTGATTTTATTCAAACAACCTAGTGGTACAAGTGGGCGTGGTTAAATTACGCTGGTGCAGGACGTGACGTACAGAGCATTCCAGTGAAACTTTTTGTTACGTAGAAATGCGTCGCGTGCTTATGACGGAAAATTTATATTCAGGAGCAAATATTTACTGTGTAAGACACCAGGACTGTAGTTTGAGCTCTAAACCAACATCACACACGCAACATGTTAAATACAGCACATACAACAAAAATAATAAAAATAATATTTTTTATATATTTATTTTAAATAAATAAATAAATTCTGTCTTCATTTCTATCAGAAACGAAAAGCACCACCAGATAATGTAATGTCACCTTAATGTAGGGGCAATTCAGATACACTGGTACAGTGTTTGAATTTCCACCTCGTCTTAGCTTTCTTGTCCAGTCTATCTTATTCCTCTTACTCCTCTGCTTTATTAGGTTTTTCATAAAAACATTATTTCATGCACATAAACTCAGCTACAATTAATCAATTCATCTTTTTTTATTAGTTATGGGTGTATCATGCATCCATTATACCCCATCACTTTTACTCACTCTACTTATTGTAGCTTATATTAGGACTGTCCCAATTAACCCAAACCATCTGAAAAAGGATTAAATTATAAATATATTATTTTAACTAAATATATGCTCATTTTGTTACAGTAGCACATTTTATATATATATATATATTTATTTTATATCTATATATATATATATATATAGAGAGAGAGAGAGAGAGAGATAAATATATGTAATATATGAATGATGACAATTTTATAACCTTTAAAAAAAACTAGCCAAAGCATATATATTTCTGTCTGAGGCTGACCACGCCCCTTATATGATGTCACGCTAATTAAGTCATGTTAATTCTATCAAGCATTTCCACTTGAGCACCATTTCCACAGGAGCTCAGCAACATCAGGTTTGACTTTCACTTATCAGCTCATGTTAGAAGTAGTACAGAAAAAAAGTTTTAAAGATTCCGAATTGATCCAGACCTGACTGTTTTTTTTTTTGTTTTTTTTTTTTACGGCGTTTGTCCAGCAGGTGGCGCCAAATGAACACTATGAAATGATAAACATTGCAAAAGGGGAAATGAATTATGAAGAGTTTCCATATGATCATCCACCTGCGTGTGCATTCATGTGTGGTGAAACCCACAAGGTTTACTGGAAAGTGTTATCATGGATTGTAATTTTTGAGCCTATGAGCATTTTTGATATAAACCTTTGGTACATTTTGTATTTATACTTATTAAGACTAGCTTTTGAACTTCTAAACCCATAAGTCACAAAAGGCTTGAAATATGAGTTGAGGTTATGTAATATAAAAAGCCATGCCTGCATTTTTTTCCCTCTGTTATTTCCTCTTTTTGACTTTGTGCCTCATGTTCTCTCTCTCTCTCTCTCTCTCTCTCTATTTGGTTTGAAGCCAGGACTCCTGTGGTGGTAGAACAGAAATGAACTTGGATTTTCACAGAGCTGGCTTTGTAGCATTGGCCAATTTCGTAGCGAATGTTATCAGTGGCGAGGGAAGCTTCATACCAGAACACACAAACAAAGCTCTCATCCGGGTGTCCAGAGCCCAGCTCAGTCTTAAAGAATCCCCTTTTGGCTGCATGGAAAAACTTTCAAACTCCATACTCATGTACATTTATCGTCTGTGTCATAGAGTCAAGTCTAGAATTACTGAAGAAGAATTATTATTCTTCCTGAAAATAAATTAAATTGAATATAAAACAGCACATGCCCTGAGTGATATACTGAACATAATCAAATGGGGACACTACAAAGTTTCTAGCATTTTTTATTAGAATAAAAAGACTTGTTTCAAAATTATCAGCACTCTCCAATTAATTCAGCCTCCCATGCAGAGAAATAATCTATGCATATTGTGTTTGCACATGTGGTTTTCTACTCAGACCATGAGATTTTATATTCTTTAGGGGTGCCAATAATTTTGCCATATATGTTTTTGAGAGAAAATACCATTGGCCAAACTAAAGTATAACTCATTGAAAGTGAGAGCAAATATAGATAGATAGATAGATACACACACACACACACAGTATGTGTTTTTAATATATTCACTGGCCATTTTAATAGGAACATCTGTACACAATCAGTCAATCATGTAGCAGCACAAGGCATAAAATCATGCAGATACAGGTCAAGAGCTTCAGTTAGTGTTCACATAAAACATCTGAATGAGGGAAAATGTGATCTTAGTGACTTTGACCATGGCATGGTTACTGGTGCCAGACAGGCTGGTTTGTATATTTCAGAAACTGCTGATCTCCTGGGATTTTCACACACAGCAGTCTCTAGAGTTTACACAGATTGATGTGAAAAAAAAAATCCCCATCCATAGTTTCAGTTCTGAAAGAAACTCTACAGCGAATGTGCTGTAGATCATTTGTCATTCATATTGAAATGCTTTTCCGTTCACCACAGCCTTCCTGAGTTACCATAGCCTTCCTGTCATATATATATATATATATATATATATACATATATATACATACACACACACATATATCACTTAATGTTTTCCTGTGTCACTGCAATACATTTTAAGTAAATACTGCCACATATACACCATTTCTGACAGCCTTGCTTCAAAATGTGCTGTAACATGGCTAAAAAAAAAACAACATAGTAAATTCCCATTTCAGCTCCTTCACTAACACCACATTCCTCTCTCGTGTACTTTTTGCTGAGGGCATCTCTGTCATACACAATGTTTGCTTTCATTTCAGATGGAGGGATATAAATGAGTTGGGGGGGAGGGGTGACCTAAATTCACATGAATCTAAATTCACAGTGGCTCTCTCAAAGACAGCATCCCTTCAGCTTATGATAGTTGGTCTTTGACATGCCAGAATAGTGATGAATGAATGGTCCGGAATCACGCTCATTTTTCTTTTTTCCTCCTCCTCTGGTTCTTTCCTCTGCTGTAATCCTTTTTGCTTTTCAGCTGTCATGTTAATACTTTAAACCTTTTCTTTCACCCCTGTCTCTTGTCTTAATTTTTTTTTAAAGTGTGTGTCACATTTCATCGTTTTCCTAGGCCTGCTTTTTTTATCTACCAGTTTTCTTTATCACACATTTTTTTCTTTTTTTCTTTTCCAGAAGCAAACAATGAAATGACTAATATCACTTCCTTATAAAGCAGACCCTCATTTCCTTTTGATACACGTCATAAGTGTTAGCGTGTGTGTGTGTGTGTATGTGTGTGTTTGTGTGTACACACTAGAGACCTGCTGCTCATTATAGTCCATTCAGAGTTTTGCCCCAGTGGAACAGTGCTTACTGCAGGCCTGGCCCCGGGCGATAGTGACTCCCCCGGGAACAGCCGTCATAAATCCCTCTGCCTCAGACACACACACTCAGTAAGACCTGATTCAGGAACAGCCTCCTCCGATGACACAGTCCTGAAACACACAACCCCCATGAGAGCACAGAAATGGTCTCAGATCAGCAGCTGATGATAATTCAGTTTGCAAACGAGTTGGCTCATTTAGGTGAACATTTAGATCTGGCTTGATATTTGGAGAGCCTGTCTTTGCAAATAAAGAGGAATCAGTGTTCTGTATGTCTACTGCTTTTAATCAGATGTAGTGGCACTTTATATAGATAAAAAATATTTAAAATAGTGTAACATGTTTGAATCTCACTGGTCGAGGCAGCATGAGGATGGGGGTCTGATTTTACTGCTGGTATAATGATGATGATGATGTACAACATGAAGTAATAATAATAATAATAATAATAATAATAATAATAATAATAATAATCTTCAGTGTAAAAGGTGTGTGATACATCTTAAAATACAGGTTTAATTTTGCATATTTAATATCATTATTGTTCTTTACAGTGTGAAGTAAAAACAAAAAAAACAAAATGTACTCAAAAATAGTCAGATAATAATGAAAAAATAAATAATAGCAGTAACATAAAGAAGAAATTAATAACACAATACAATACAAAAATGTGTAAAAATAGAATAAAAGTACAATAATAAAAAGAATATAAAAGTAATGTAAACATAACATGCCAGGAAGAGTAATGTAAATATTTTAAACTAGGTAAAAGATAAAGTAAAAAATATATAGTGTATTGGAAAGATGAAATAATCATGTCTTGCTGTTTAACAAGCACAATGGTGAGAATATCACTATTATCAGTTGTCTTGAAAACAAACTGCAGTGTTACTGAACAAAGAGTAATCTGACAGACAAAAGAGTGCACATGGTCTGATTGCATCGTGGACCTGAGGACAGGAATACCCTTCACAGGAAGCAAAATTCCTCGTATAAATCTATCAGAGAACTGTCACTGCATACTATTAAGGCCTTCGAATGGAACCACATCAGCTTATGAACTGTTCATGACATCACACTCAACAATCAAGACAGAAAGAATCGTGCAACAAGGAGCAAATGAAAAACTTCAAGGGGAGTTCCTTCCCGTGGAAGATAACGCCTTTTGGAAAGCAATGCCAGAACTTAAGGATGCTGCCAGGCACTTCCCGAAAGATCCAGCTCTTAGTGGTGGTCTGAGCCAACTCATCTGACTCACTGAAAGGAGCTGGAACTCCCAGTTTCAGCCTGAACCCCTTCTTCAACCTAACAAGGCCTAAATCACTCACTACAATCCACTTACTCCTTAGGTTTAAGGATGCTGCAGAGAGGCTAAGCTAGAGGACAAGTAAAACAAACAATTGCTCAGGGATGTCAGTCAAACTGGAACAAACAGCAGACATTGTCTGCATATGAAATTCACTCAACTTTTAGTAAGATATAGACCTTATTTTTCAAAATAGTATTCTGAACATCCTCTTTATTGGAGACATCTGGCAGAGTTAAAGGGAACACAGCTAGTGCAATTCGCATCATGAAAACAAACAACAGACATCTTGCATCAGAGTAAAACTTCCAAGACACAAAACTCTCAAGCTTGAGATGATATTCTGGCTTGTTCTCTGCAGAACTAAAAAGTGTCGAATGTGGAATGAATAGTGGGGATGTATGGATCCCCACACACACACACACACACACACACAAATATTAACTGATAAAAAAAAAATAAGTAAGGTTGCAAATCTGAATAGACAGAAGCAGAGAGAGAGAGAGAGAGAGAGAGAGAGAGAGGCAGAGTGTGTGCATTTTTATTAGTAGTAGTAGTATCATTATTATTATTATTATTATTATTATTATTAAAAATATCATTATAATAAAAAATATATTGCTATAAAAAGTAATAATGAGTCCTTTTATTTGTGTGTGTGTGTGTGTGTGTGTGAAACGTATAGTGAAGTAATGGTAGACCGCGTTTCACTCTGATTCGTTTTCGTGGACAGTGTTTATAGTGGAAAATGCAAATGGGGAGAGAGAGAGAGAGAGAGAAGCAGAGAAAGAGAGAGAGAGAGAGAGACACAGAGAGAGAGCGCTCGTGCACTGAACCAGGATTTTACCCACAGCGTCACACTTAACGCGCGCGCGCGAGCGCCCCACTAGTAAGGGGAGGGGGGAGGCGGGGGGAATCGCGAGCTCGGCGGCTCGAGCGCTGCGCGCGCAGCTCGACTGTCACACGGCTCCGTGCTCCTTCTTCATTTCGGTGGCGTGGGGGGAAGAGATAAAGAGGAGAGCGCGCGCCTGTCAGCTCTTCTGTCGGGAGAAATTGAAAAAAAAAAAAAAAAAAAAAAAAAAAAAAACGCGGCTCGCGACTCGTGTGTGAAGCGTCCGGTAGCGCTTGGTTTCGGAATAACGACACAATCTCCTAAACGTCGACGATTTCATGGGTCTGCGGGGAGAAAACGGAGCGAGCGGTGACGAAAAATCCAGAAATAATGCGTGATTAAACGCCAGCTGAGGCTTGACATCTCCCCGTGCTTCATTCTCGTCGAGTTTATTCGAAGGTAAACATCGTTTGTCATATAACAGGCTGCGTCCCAACACTTAGCCCAGTACCCTTCTAAATATTCAGCTATGCCAAAATAACCGTCTATAGGTTGCATAGTTACCAGCCGTGGTTGTATGATTTAGTGCGGTCGCATTATGTGGTTTAGGACGCAGCCGCCAGGTTTCCTACACAGTCACTGCGATCTCTAGTGATCTGTTGAGCTTAATGAAGACGTCAGTGACCTGTGGATCCCAGGCCTAATGCTGAACCTAGTGCGGAGCTGATAACAGATTTAACGACGTTGTGTTGCGCAAACAGAAGCTGCTGGCCACACAGGTGCGTGCTGGAGCCTGGGCTTTAAAGAGCCTGTAGGGTGGATCTTAAAGAGACAGAGATTCACAGCCAGCACTAATGCCTTCCAGGCTTAAAGCCATGACGCCAGGCCATATGTAGGCTAAACGAGGCTTTTACACTCTCACTGCCTCATTATTACACTCTGATAAATAAAGGGTGCTAAACTGTACCTTCTGGCCTGCTGTGCTACCACCAAGGCTACACCTTTTTTATAAGCTACACCTATGTTTCTTTTACCTGTACGCTTACCGTTTACTCTGTAAGATACATACTAAAGGTCCAAAACATGCACCCTCGATGGTACCACCACCCACTGGGATAATTAAAGGTACACTTGGTAGGCTGCTATCACTTTCTTTGTCGCTGTGGTGGTACTCACAAGGTGCACACCTTTTGTTTGTGCATACCTTTAATTTGTATAGTTTTCCTAGAAAGGTGGATGTAGTATACCTTGAAAGCTTTACTCTAAAAACTAATTCCGGTTTATATACACTATATACACGTTTCCAGAAGAGAAATACACGTTAAAGGTATAAAACATGCACCCTCGATGGTACCACCACCCACAGGATAATTAAAGGTACAGTTTAGCACCAAGTGCACTCTCAGAATTAAAGGTACCAAACTATTTTTCTTTATCACTGGAATAGTAACATCAGGAGAACATGTTTTGTATATTTTACATTCTGTAAAATTGGACCACTACATACTAAAGGTACACGCACCCTTGATGGTACCAAGACAGCAACTCAGAAAGGTACAGTTTGAGCTAGCCGATGGTGCCAGCATATATTTACATTTTTTTACGTTTTGCCCTTTCAGTAAACACGGTTTATTATTTTTAGACCAGGATAAATGTTAGCTAAACCAGTTTAAACTACCCTGATGCTTGGCTAATGGGGGTAATTCATACCATGGTACAGATTATTGCTGATTAATGAAAAAAATCCACTAAATTTTAAATATCGATATTTTAGCATGGAGCAGTGTCAATGTAGTCCTCTATTAAAAACGTTTTTATTATACTGCAACTGGCTAATCTCGAGCCAATCTGGAAAATGATGAGATGTTAGCAAACCAAACAGATTGGTGCGATGCGTCAGATTATTCCACAGCGCTGCTTTATTCCCAAATCTGATTGGAGTTGATTCATTTCCTATAACAGCATCTCTGACAGTAGTTCCGGCTGTAGTTCAGATCACAGGTTTATATTAATACGCTGTATTAACGCGGTATCGTTTCTATAGTAACACCTCATTCAGTTGTATGGTTGCCGATCTACGTAATCTAGGGCTAATAATAATTGGATTTGTTGTTACTTCACAAAGAAAAACGTGTAATTGTGGATATGGCGAAGTTTTCTGTAAGGAGATGTTTATTTAACATTGGAAGGAGGAAGGAGTCTCCAGTGTCAGAGTTTTCCGTCTGGAGAGCGCCGGGCCACATCACACCACTGTGTCATGGATTATTTTCCTATTACAGCACACCTTCAAGAATGTTTTAGACATCATAATAAAACAACCAGGGTTAAAGGAAGTCCTATATCCATCTGCAGGCTCGTGTTTTTGTTTAGGCTTTGGGGTTCAGAGGTGTTCATGGTGTCTAAAATTATTACAGCAGAAGGTTCTATTCCTTCAGATACAAGAGTGTATTACAGATAAAACGGTTTTTAATAAGAAATCCCTTACAGAGTCTAGAGCTACAAAACTGTCCATTGTCGATCAAATAATGATCACGTTTGGATCCTACAGCTGCTAGTGTGTTGTATTCCTTCCCTGGAAGTGCATGTCAGAGCTCCATCTGAGAACCTGAAGAAAGTGTGAATGAAGCGGTGCTTCCAATCAGCTGAGTACCAACATTGTTAAGGCTCAGAAAGAACCACTGCAGGACGTTGGGCATTGTTTCAAATTTCTCAAACTGCATTTCAATGCAATTCTCTTTCAGTCCTAATCTGCACTAATGTTCCTTTAAGAGCCAGGATGACGCTACTGTATTTCAACCAGTGACTGGACTGTGGGGGTCATGAAGGGGTTAAGCGGTCTCCATGGTGATCGTTGACGTCTGGCTGTGTGTGTGTGTGTGTGTGTGTGTGTGTGTGTGTGTGTGCTGGAAGGGTTCAACAGAGGTTGATCGCTGCTATATTGCCTCATTTGCACGTTTTAAAAGGATATTAGTTCATGTTTGTATTGTCCTGCTGTTTTCAGCTTGGAAGCTTGTGTGTTTTTTTTTCTGGATCTGTGTGTGTACACACGTGTATACAGATTAAAATAAAAAAAAAAAACATATTTAACTGAAAGGTACTTCTTGTCAGTAATATAACTCTTTCTACTACATTTAATGAAGCAAAAAAAATATGGTTCTGTTTGGACCTGCTTGTGTAGGCACAGGAATGGTAACCCATTTATCATTTGTCTCTTTTAATTCCTAAATAGGTCTTTAATCACATTTTAAGTCTTAGTTTCTTCCATCAATTCAGGCTTGTCGTCTCATGTGTTCCACTTTAAGTAACAAAAATTTGTGACAGGATGAGGAGTATTGCTCCTGATGGTGCAGAAACATGAAGACCTCTGCAGCCCTGACATTTTCATTGCTGTGATTTACTCTGGGTAAATACAGAGGAGAGAATGAAGCATCAGAGGGATGAGAAGGCATCAGAGTGTCCAAGATAAAGATCCTGGCTTGCCCACTACAGTTGATTAAAGATCTAAAATTAGGTGAATGAAGACCCGGTTGCTCAAGCATTCATCATTAACTGAACCACTCTGAAGCAACACAGGCACTTAGGAATGGACTGAGGTGTTCTAGCTCCATGAGCTCTTCTCTGTAGTCATGCACTGTGGCTTCTGTTGTGTTGTTTTGACGTTGTTTAGCACAGCCCTTTTTAGAGAGGAGGAGTGAAATGTGGAAGCTATTACAGTAGAAAGGAGGGGTTGGAATGCAGACCAGTCTTCTCAGCTGGCACTTTAACCTTCCATAGGCGCCAAACCTCGTGCCAGCGTTATCCATCATACAGCCACCTGGGTGCTGGGCTTAGAGCTGGACTCTCATAGCTCTGATCACTGGTCGGTTCTGCTTTTTACTCTTTATACACCATTGGTACTAAGCAGAACATTGAACAAACCAGTAAAAAAAAAAAACAACAGGATTATGTAATATGGCCCGACATGAAGCAAAGTGGATTATTTTCCTACAACAGCACACCCTGAAGTGTTTTCTGCTTCTTATACCAGAGCAATTTTCCAAACATTGTAATTGATGATTGATTAATGGACACCACGTCCTACTTTCTAACCCGTTATATTTATATCTAACGTGGAATGTCCACAAGTCACTTTAGTTCCTGTTATAACTTGTGTTACAGCAGCTATCAACGGTCATTCTTTCACTAACATCTCTTTTTCTCTCTCTCATGAAGTTAATGACAAAGCACGAAATTCTGAAGACTTTGCTGTGGTGGAAAAACAAAGTGCTGACACTGAAGACTCCTTCCATAAATATTAAACAAACATATCCCTACAGAAAGCTATTTATTATTAGCTTTACATTATTCAGACTATAGAAACGATAATGTATTAGAAAGAGCGCATTTATATTGACCTGTCCTTTGAATTATATCTGGAACTACTGTTAGAGCGTTCTCTACAACAGCACTGTAGTATATCATGGTGATGGGTGTCATATGGAAACCACTGAGCTAGATAATGTTTAAGCTCGGCCATTTGGTCAAGTTTTGACCTTATTTATACTTGTACTCCCATTTATAAACACTGTATCACTGTATCTTCATTGAATGGGGTTATATTTTATTTTTTTGGCCACAACTGCCATGTTTTGATTTATGTCTGATTATTTGTTATGCATATGTATTACTTGATCTGCGTGTCTCAGAGGAGTACATAGGCTTTTATCGATATATTTCATTATTGGTAATAACTGTTTCCAGTATCCATTCCATTGTATTAATCCCCCTCCCATGCTGCCCTTTGACCCTGTTGTCATAACAGCAGGGTAGAGTTTCAGTGCTGGAGGAGCGTTTAGCGGTAATGATAACGGATGTGTAGGGATAGTCTGTCTGCTGTCACACTCAGCAGATCCCAGATCACATTACGTCATATTTAATTAAAGCCTCCCTCCTCTGGAGCTTATTTATAGCATCTGGTCCTGCAGGCCTCATCAGAGATGTAGGGATGAGTTTTACATTTACATTTATTCATTTGGTAGAGGTGATGTGTTTCTACCCTGAGGTTGGTTATTTTCTTATAGCAGCAAAATGCCAATTACAATTTTTTATTTTTTAATGAATGACACTTCGTACTTTTTATCCATTTATTGTTACATTTAATGGTGTTGAACATCCGCGAAACAAGTTAGCTCCTGTTCTCACGTACGGTATGTTATAGCAGCTATAAACATTCATTCCGTCACCAGCCTCTTCTCTTTTCTGTCTTGAAGTTGATAAGACAGAGAAAAACACAACTTGTCATGTGACAGAGTTTCATGTGGCTTCGGCATAAAAGCTTCAACATATCAACGATTAGATGCTGTTCTTTGTTAAATCTTTGCTTTTAGGGTTAGTTTATGTTAAGCATCATACAAAGCCTTGATTAGCTGTTACTGTAGTAGAATGAGCACATTAGTGGAAACCTGTGATTTGAATTACAGCCAAAATTATGATCAGAGCTGCTGTTATAGAAAATTAATCAACACCTCCTGACTAATCATATTATTTATAAAGTCGACATCAATCACATCATCATGCCTTGAAGCACTGAGATAAACACCGTGTTTGAAAATGTGTGATTTCCAAGGTAAGGATTAGAGTAAGGCAGTCTGATTCTAGACCAGCGCTAAGACCTGAAGTGTGTGGGCTAGAGATAGGAACAGTACAGAGGTCACATCAAGTCGTTTTGAGGTCAGCGGAATCACAGGGTGTTGCTTATTAGCATTCTGCTCAGGGAGACAGAGGGCTGGTTTCATGACGATGCATTTTTCATGGAGACCCTGAAACACTGCCACCTCTGTTTCTCTACTCTAACTGTGCTGTCACTGTAATCATTAACTCTTCATGCTTGTGTGTGTGTGTTTGAGGCTATCTCTGCACATTGGCCTGTGTGTTTGCATTCATTCAGCCTTCATAAACTAACTCATGTTTTGACTGCAGCCTTGCCAGTCTATCAGCACACTGGTGTAAATCAGTGCCCATCCCTGACCTTCTGCTTCAGCAAACATCCATCTCTGCTTTCAAGCCAGATGCTCCTCTCTAAGGCATATGCATCACTGTGTGTGTGTGTGTGTGTGTGCGCGCGCATGTTTAGCCTTACCAGTCTAGCTCCACGTTTGCAGATAGCACTCTCAGAGCTCTCTCTATCTCTCTCTCTCTCTCTCTCTCTCTCCTTCTCTCTCTCTCTCTCTCTCCCCCTCTCTATCACAGCCTTGGGCTTTAGTTGAGCTGTGTGCAGATTCAAAGCTCTGGCCTTGAGCTCAAGACAAATCGGCCATTCACTGGCCAGATAAGATGCCAACCTGTACAGTGCCAAACCTGTCCTGCTGCCACTCATGGGATCTCGGAGGGAAGCGGTGTCTCTGGAGGCAAATCGAAGGTTTAGTTCCAGTGAAATCGGCTCACGCTTCCAAATGTTGGTGGTTAGCTGTGGGCTCACTGGAAGACGTTCCTGGTGCACTAAGAGAGGCCTGGCCTCTGTCTAGCCTTGTGTTCGTGGTAGCATCTGTTTCGTGTCTATAGACATGAAGCAAATCTTTGTGCATATACAAATAATTAATCATAATAAATTAACTTGTTTTCACTTCAGCAGGACCATCAGCAGTCATGCGACTGGATTAATGCTCTCCGTAAGATTGCATGGTGCATTACATGAGTCATAAGATTCTTATTGACTCTAAGGCTATTATATTTAATGATGCATTTCCTATCTTTGGGTTTATACTCAGCGGACAACTGAACCAAACTGCCCTTCTATACCGCAGCACTTCAAAATTCTTGATTCTGATTGGTCAGTAGGTGTTGAAGGCAAATCATAGGTTTATATTAATGTTTCTACATTAATGTTTCTATAAGTGTTTCTATAGCAACAACTTACACAAGGATTTGTATGGTGGATGCTCCACATAAACAGATTAAAAAAGTGATTGTTGATATGGTGAAGTTTTATATGAGGAGATGTTTATTTAACATTTTTGGAAGGAGTCTCCAGTGTCAGCTCTTTATAACAGTCAGAGGAAAAGATGTAACTTTAAGATTCCAGCAGCTTTGCAGTTTCTCTGAAACATGACAAGCTGTTTTTTTTATGTCATTAATTTCATGAAAGAGAAAAAAGAGATGCTGGTGATGGATCGCCTGTTTATACAGTAGATGCTATAATGTAAGTGACTTGTTAATGTTGTGGAGGTGCTGTAATTATAAACAGAGTAAAAGTATGACATGTCCTTTAATTAATAAAATATTGTCATAGTTGGGAACTTGCTGGAGTATAAGAGGAATAAAACACTTGGGACATGCCTTTACTGGAAAATGATCAACTTCAGGGTGGTAACGAGCATCACACCAGCCTGATTTATTTTCCTATAACAGCACACCCTGAGCGTTTTAATCCTTACATATTTTTCTGTGATCCATGATTGTGTGGCTTGTTCTGGTTCTTTGTAAAGCAGATAATGAAGGTTCAGAGAGGACACTTCTTGTCAATCATGTCTCGGAGTCCTCCTTTTTGAGTGAGCACTACAGTCAGTGGCTTTCCTACACGATGGTGGTGCAGAGAGTAGCAGGAGCAGCAGGTCATGACACACACTGCCCCAGTGCAGGGCAGAAAGGGCAGCTGTAGATCACAGTGATGTCCAGGAGCTCGGGAGACTGCTGATCCCAGACCAGTTTTATTGTCTCTGCTTTGTAATTAACTTTGCGGAGGTACTGTCACGCTGACACACTCGCTCTGTGCACACACGAAGGCTGGATATTGGTTATTAAAACTAGGTAGTATTATTAGAATAGTCAGTATGATGGTTTCATGGGTTGTTGGTGGTAAGGCAGTGTTTGAATTTACACTTTGTGTGTGTGTGTGGGCATGTTTTATATCTTGGTGGGGACCAAATGTCCCCATAAGGATAAGAATATCTGACAGTTTTGGCCTTGCGGGGACATTTGGATGATCCCCATGAGGAAAATTGTTGGTTTTTTTTTTCTTTAATACAAAAACTTCAGCTTTAACAATATTAATAAAAATAAATAAATAAATAAATAAAAAACCTAAAACCTAAAAGCCAAACGAGATCTTTTTTTTTTTCCTCTTAAGGTTAAGTGTGTGTGTGTGTGTGTGTGTGTGTGTTTTCTGAAAGGTAAATAGGTTGAAAAGTGTTTTGCCACTTTGGGCTTTATCTAGTTTTCAAGATTTTAAAAATATAGCTATAAACAGTAAATTATTTCCACATTGCACCTTTTTTCCAGCAAACATTTGCTATCAACCATTTATCAAGATAGCATAAAATAAACTATATTGATCCCAAAGGAAATTCTTGTGCCAATTACTCAAACCAATACAAAAGAATGAAGATAACAATGAATAGATTTCTTAAAAGAATACAGAAAGAGATATACTAACATAAAATTAAATAGAAATATTCCTTAAGAACTGTACAAACTGCAAAAACTATGATTCTTGCTGCAGAAGGAAAGGTGTTGTATTTTATAGCTATGTTTTAGTTTAGTGTTAGTAGTAGTAGGTTTTAGTAGTTGGCTGTGCACGTGCTGAATTGTGGGAGTAGATTATCGAGCTCCATCCCTCATCCCGCTGTCCTCTCCATCACAGGAGCAGTTGGGGGCACAAAATGGCTGTCCCAGCATGCAGCGTCAAAAATGGATTCATTGGCCTGCCGTTGGCATGACAACAGTCCTGCGGATGGACCAGAAAATTGTTCCCAATTTGTTACATCTGGTCCATTTTCTCTGTCTAAAATGGGACCAGGCATTCATTTAACATCATCTGACAGAATCACATTTGGAAGGAAATGTAGAAAATTTCACAATTTATTGTGTGCGCATGAACATGATCTGCCTAATACTGAAGATTCTGGAAAGATGCCATGATGAAAGTAACAGATGGCTGGAAGGGAGGAGAAAATACACCAAAATGATTATGATGATTGATGGTTATGTATTTTTGTACCACAGCGCTGTTGAATACTCAGTTCTGATTGGACAGAAGTAACAGGTTTCTATTAATGCTCTCATTCTAATATGTTATCGTTTCTATCTTAACAACGTACACAGAGACATTTCTGGTGGATGCTCCATATCAACAGATGAAAAAAATATGTATAATGGTTATGTGGTGAAGTTATCTGTAAGGAAATGTTTGTTTAACATTTTTAGAAGGAGTCTCCAGTATCAGCTCTTTGTAACAGTCAGAGGTTCAATTTTTTTCTTAGTAACTTAAAAAAAGAGAGGTTGGTCAGGGAGCAATTGTCTGTAGCTGACTACTGTGTATGAACTCTGCCAAACCGAAAGCTATCCTCTATCCCACCATTTTAATTTTAATACAGTGATCCCAGCTGGAATATAACATCTTCTGGATAAATCATTGAGAAAGCTGGCAGTCCACCTTGTTGCCTTTCCAACTATGGATTATAATTTATTGACTTTTCTTCTTTGTTCAGGATTTATGTCTTAGCGATTTGGCAGTATGTCTCCCAGATTTTACACCCTAAAATGAGATTCATGAGCTGGGTATAGCACTCGAAGCACGTGTTTGTTTTACAAAGCCTTAAACAAGAGTCTCAGAACAGGCTGAGCTATTGATGACGTCATGTTGCCATTTTGGCATGAACAGTGTAAGGACCGAGATTGATTGTAAATTAAAGACAGGCTCCTGAGGAGAGACAGCAAGGATAAAAAGCGCACACACAAGGGCAGAAATAACGTAAGTGAGGAGACTTTTAAAGCTTTTTAAAGTCGATTGTTTGCATGAGTGCTGGCTTTTCAGTTTGGTGTTTTGTTGTGCTCCATGGAATTTGTACGTGGCTTGTAGTAATTTGGTTGTAATGTTTTCGAAATTAAACAATTAAATTTGCAAGTACATTCACCCCTATTTTCACCCCAATTTGGTCACCTGCCAATTGCCAACCGAGAAGGCTGACATGTGCTTCCTCTCTGAGACACGTGAAGCCAGCCGACCACATCCTTTTGAGCTATTTTCCCATTAATTTGTATTTCCATATATATTTTCATCCTGTCCATTGTAAGTTCATGACAGGTCTTTACAATCTATGAATTTCCACAAACTCCAAGACTATGCTTTATAAAGGAAGTCACGGTGCTGTAATGAAACATTTCCCTGTTAAGCAACTACTGCCCGGAGCTTGACCTTTCAACCAATGACTCTCCATCATTCTCTCCTTCTCCTCTCATTCTCTCTGCTTTTATATCATATCTCTTCTTTCTCTATCTCTCATCATCCCTGTCTCTTCCTCCTTCTCTCTATCTGCATCTCTACTCATTCCCTCTCCACGCTTGCCAAATGGAGGTTTACTTTAGAGTGCTGCCAGCATCTTGTGTAATAAACTCCACACTGTCTGGCTCATAAACAAATAAACCGAGGCTCTCCGAGTTAATTTCATCAAATTCCTCCCTCTTTCCTTCCTCCCAGGCAATTGAAGCCATTCCGTTCATTGATGCATTCCTGATCTGTTTAGACTCTCCCTTGGTGCGTTTGCCTCTCATGTTGTACAGTGTCTGTGTCCATGTTTCCTCTCTGCTGTGGCAATATCACAATTTTCACAGCTATTTGCAGCAAAGACACAGATGTTCTAGTTTTGGAGTGCAAACTAGAGCTTGGTGCTGCCTAATTAGATGCAGGCTCAGCATTATTTTTTGGCTAGTTAAAATTTGTCAGAGAAATATTTACTGTTAACCTAATTCTTTATTGTTTGTGCTGTTTACACTTAATTTTATATCGAAACCTTGGATTTATAAGGTTGTATTTGACAATTCTGTGATTTTTATGGTTTTGAGCCATGAAATTTTGACCCTCAATAACATGGAAGCACATACAACATTTCAATAAATTTTTTTAAAGCAATAAACTGGTGTTAAGTTCTTGCATATATTATATGACAAACTAACAAATAGAACCTTATAATTCCAAGGTCTTGCTTTGCTAGATGTTATTCAATGCTAGCATCTAATACTTTTGTTCTTCCTTTTGAATTTACAGGGTTGGTCCCCAGAATTCTCTCTGAAATATGAAAAACTTGCTATGAAGTTTTATACCCACAGTACCTGAAGGAGGCTGAAATAAAAAAGGTGATGGAGCACCCGTACAAGGACTCAGTCCCAGTAGACATGGCAAATCCTCAGGAAGTCTGCAACAGCACAGTGGGTGGAGTTGACAGCATTGGCAAACTCGAGAGCGAGACCAGTCCAGTAATCCCCAATGAGACATGGAATGTCAGTTCTCCTACCATCTCGAAGAGGTCTGTCTCTCCTCTCTTGACGATTCAGGCAGCTCCTGTCGTTGCCCCCAATACAGAATCTCCTGGAGGGGTTGCTCTTAAAGTGGCAACCACAGTTCTTCAGCCCATCTGCTTGGGCGAGAGTCCAGTTGTGCTACCCATCTTAGCTGGCACAGCAGCTGCTCAGGTTGGGCAGGCTGGTACTACGCCATACCTGATGACCAGCCAAGGGCCCCTTTCCCTGCCCCTGGTTTTAGAGCAGCAGGTGCTGCAGCACCTGAACCCACAGCTCCTCCAGCAGACTGCCACTTGCCCAGCACTCTCGCTACAGAACAACATGCTGTGCCAGAACCCTTCAGTCGCTCTTGGGCCTCCCCCTTCTCTGGACCAGAAAGGTGTTGGTCCAGTCCTGGATGCAAGTCTGCTTACCCTTCTCCAGAACCCAAATTTTGCTGCCATCTTGCAGGATCTTTTTCCTGCACAAGGTAATACCTCACCTACTTGTCATCCAGTGACTTCCCCGCAGGCAGACCCTTTTTCATCTGCTTTTCTCCCCCCTCCACCACTTACACACCCATATAGCTCCCCACTTGCCCCACTAGTGCCTCCAGCCACTTTGCTTGTCCCTTATCCAGTTGTCATTCCCCTGCCAGTTCCACTTCCAGTCCCAATTCCCATTCCAGTCCCAGTCTCAACTTGTAAGGACACCAAGGTTGACAGTGAACCCTCTAAACCTGCTTGCACTTCAAGTAAGAGCACTCAGACTTCCACTTATGACTTCTGCCCTCCTGTGATGATGCCTAGCAAGGATATGGCATTCCAACAGCCACCTCTTCAGTCCAGTTCATCCCCAGTGGTGACAGATGGGGAGGTGCTAGACTTGTCCATCAAGACCCCTCAAACTGTACCACTGCATAGTGGCAGTTCACAGGAGATCCAACCTCTTCAGCAAGACAGTGTACTTGATCTATCTGTATCCAGTGATAGGAAGACATGCATCCAGTCATGTAGTGTCTATGGGCCACCACCACCTGACCGAGACAGAGCCTGCATCTCTGGAGAGGATGTCTGTAATGGAGCTTTGGCTCTGGGGGTCTTGCGACCAGTAGATTGCACTCCCAAACTGGACTCCAAACTGCTCAGTGGTTTAGCGTCACTGGAGTTTAGTCGGCAGCACAAGTGGGTGGTGGACAGTGGCAGCAGTGGTTCTGTCACCAGTTCAGTACACGATGCTGCTCTTGGAAGTAGTGGCAACATTGAAATTGTTAGCACTTCACAGACAGCCAAGGTTATTGTATCTGTGAAGGACGCTATGCCTGCGATCTTTTGTGGCAAACTCAAAGGTCTGTCAGGCGTCTCCACAAAAAATTTCTCTATTAAGTGTGACGCCAGTCAAGGGGGTTATGCTGCCCTGCCTAGATCCCAAGGAGAGCAGCGGGGAGACCCTAGTGACACACTTAAAAAAATCCCCAAAAACCGAGCGATTAAACTGAAGAAGGTCAGCTCCCAGGAGATCCACATTCTACCCTTAAAGAAGCAGCGTCTGGCTGCCTTTCTACCCAGGAAATAGCAAGGACTCTGCTGTTGATGGTGTGAGCTAGGGGACGCCTGTGGGATGGAGACAGAATGAATGAAATACGGTGCATACAAAAGCCTGAAGGAAGGAAGGAGGACATTGAGATAGAGAAACTGGGAGAGAGGGCGAGCAAGGAAGGAATTAGGGTTTGTTGATGCTAAAGGCATTTCTGGCAGAAACAAGACTTAGACACGCTCTAAACTGTCCAGAAATATTTAGGGCAATGCTGGCCGCCTCTAGTTTGCCTGGTCGGCATTTGATCCATTCATTATAAAGCGATCAGAGAGATTGTTTAAGTGGCTGAGTCCACAAGAAATAGAATATACAAGGAGCTGAAAATGACAGACTGCAACACTACTGAACAAATCACTCACATTTCCACATTTAATTTCCCCCAAAACTGCTCCTCTGCTATGCATTTTGATTTCGGTCACACATCGCCATGAATTATTCATGACTTCTCTAATCTAAATGTCCATTAATATGCATAAGCTCAGTTCAGAGATTGTGCCAGCTGCCAGAATGAAATCAGTCCTGTATTCCTCATACAAACACAATGTGACGAATTTATATTCATCTCCGTCTGTTCTGCTCATACCAAATGCTGTTTGCTCTAAGTTCTTGTGCAGGACTCACCCCAGGTTTTGTTTCCAAAATGAACTTTGTGTGAACAGATTTTCGTTTTCACTTGGGGTAGTGTGTGACCTCCGTGCTTTGCCCTGTTAACCGGTAATCGCTGTATTAATCAGAGGATCAGCTAAGCGGAACATCCACTTTCAATGGGGGGTAGGGCTAGCAGTTAGCACAGCGGGCTAATAATGACTTGCCAAAGCAAAAGGTCTCTTTCATTAACTTTGATGATCGGCAGAAATGGTTGCCAGTGGCAACAAAGCACAGTTTTCATCCTTCTTTCTGGGGGAGGGTGACTGGGGGGGTGGGGATGGAGGAACACACTGCCCACCCATCTCAATTAGAACAAAATAATCACCAGGGGCTTGCCTATAGCACAGTAAATGCAATTTAAAGGGGTTATTAATGATCTTTGTGTGGGTTTGCTTTTTTTTTTTCTTTTATAGAGATTTTATGAGCCCTCCGAACTGCAGGCCTGCGTTCATAATTTCAGGCTTAACTGGTATTATCTACTCGTGTTTGTTATTGCAACATGTCTGCTTCTAAAATTGGGCGGGGTGCTTATTGCACCACTAGCTTTTACTTTTGTTATACTAAAACCCCTATGAAAATGACAACCAATAAATCAAGTTGTTTGTGTTTCATATTGCGCTCCCCCCATTCCCTGCACAAGCTTTCTGCATACGGCATTGTGTGTGTGTAACAACTTTAAGCTACTCTCCCACAGTTTAGTGATTGAAAGAGGACAATTTAATTTGATTTTTGTCCCCTTTCAGGTCTCATTTAGTTTGACACTAACTAAACGAATCTGTTTAGTACTCCAAATATCATGAAAACACAGAAAAAAAAAATCCAGCCTTAGAAATGTCAGGACTGTCAGCACGGTGTGTAAATTCTGACTCACATTCCTTGACCTCAGCTACATCACTCCAGTTCATAATTGGTCTGAAGAGCTTGACCAGGTAGATGCATCACACAGCGTCGCACGATCATGTTAACAAACGTGGTCTTTCTGGCAAGCTTTCTAAAAAATCATATCTGTATTTCTATCTGTTTAGAGCAAATTATCTGTTCAGTTCAAATAATATATTTGGTAACATCCCTAATTTAGATATGCATATACAGTAGGTACTGTGTTGTTGATAGAGCTCCGGTTATCAATACTTCTACTGGAATTTTGTGTGTGTGGTGATGAGGAGGGCTTTGCTGCTCTGAAATTCACTGTGTTAATTCACCCTTAGTGGCTAATCTACATTCACCTCATATGTGTTTCCCAGTCCACACTGCATTGCACATTTTAGTGTTTTCCTGCTCTAACACGCACCTTTAAGCTCTGAAAGGGCTTGATTATGAGTTGATGTGTTGAGTCAGGTGTGTGAGATCAGAGAAACTGTCTAAAGGAGCAGAATTGGGAAACCCTGCCTTAATGTAAGCATGTTATGAGACATTATTGGTGTTTTGAACAATTCCGAAGGCATGAAGGATATGAGAATGAAGCAGTCAGAAATGAGATGAAGGAAAAATCACCCTTGGGGAAAAAAAAAAAGGAAAAAAAACCCTTAAACCCACAAAACAGGATCAATGATGTGTCTCAGCTATTCTTTTCCACTACGCTGTGCTAGCTTAAAAGGCTTAGCAGATCTTCAGATTTGGTCTGCACCACTCAGATTCACACACAACACTAATTTAGTCAAAGCCACAGAAACGCCCAATGAGCCGAAAAGCTTCTAACTACACATGACATCAAAAAGCTGACTTTGAAGCTCAGCAAACCCATTTTCTCAAATTTGACTCGCAATCTGTAATTCAATATCGTAAATGAACGGCTCTCTTTATAAAAAGTCCTACGTCAGGTTCTTGAACACAGCATGGGGTAATTATGCCTCGTAGTGTTTTTATTCCTGTATGATGAGGGGAGGATTGCTTAATCTTCGGCGTGTTTAGAGTGCCAGAGTGCTTTTATTCATAAAGCAGCTCAGAGCTGAATCGCTTATCCATGGCCTGCTTTTCTGAAGGGTATGGAGAAGAAATCCGGAAAAGGAATCAAAGACTAAAGATGTTTATTATAATCTTGATCTTAATGTTCTCTCCTCTGCAAATATGATTTTATTTAAAGATTAATCCTAGCACAAAATTAGCTGAAATTGCCAATCGAGACGTTCAATGGTTATTTAACAATTATTTGATTCATTGTGTGATCAAACAGTGATTTTATATAATGTATCATAAAAATATGCATTTTTTTGGATTGTATTAAACTGAACCTCTGTCAAAACTCATCAGCATTAAGTAGCTGTAGATTCATAATGTGTTAACAGTGTGCGCCTACAATATCGGTTTTGGGGCGAAACATGCAACCGTTGCACAAATACTGAATCCTTTGTGTGAGTGTGTGTGTGTATGTAAGGGAAAACCCGACTTTATGATGTGAACGAATTCACAAACTCATCCTTCCTACTCAAAAGACGGTACGTGACACTTTGTAGGAGTTGATAAAATATTCTGTGGGAGATGATTTTTTTTTTTTTTTTTTAAAAACCTTTTGTAAATAATGGAGCAATGTGTTAAGGACTAAATGAAAAAAGAAGATGGCCATGTTTTTAAATTATTTATTTATTCTTATTTGTATCATTTAAAATGTGGAAAAAAATGTGTATGTGAAGGGTGCATTACTTTTAAAAATGTAACATTAAAAATGTCTATTCACATCTGAACAAGTGTTTTGAGCTTCTTTTGCATCTCCTACACATTGTTTTTTTATTTTATTTTTTTTGAAAATAGCATAGCGAGTATTAGTTAACAATGGCACAGGAATTTACAAAAGAAAGAAAGAAAGAAAGAAAGAAAAAAACAGGCTAAAAGGAGAAAACGGACTGAAATGCTACATTACAAAAGCCGATTTCAAACAAAGTCTACTAAAAACCTGAGAAATCTTGAAAGGAAAGCAACGGACAAATCATAAAGCGCAGTATAAAGTATCAGAAGGCAGTACAAGATAGACTTTTGACGACGACAGCCCCGGCCCATCCCGAAAGCTTCACATTTTCTACTTTCATATACAATATGTTCAGTTTAAAATATTTCTTTTTCTACAAAAACATGTACATTCCTGCTGCTGCATTTTATGGTGAAACCCATAATACACTGATGAACCCTGTGTCACTCTGTGATCCCAATTTATTTTCTTTTTTGTGACGTAAACTGGATGAGTCTGACGAGTGGATTACTTTTTTTCGCTGGAGTTCCACGGCCACGACGCATCTGCGACATGTCGATATAAAACACTTCCCTTTGAAATGTGGTCTTCATTTTTGGAGGAGTTGAGAAGGACGGCAGGACGCGAACCTGCAAAAACGGACTAATAAAACGCAGGCGGGATCTCGATGATCCTGTCTACACAATAAGAATATACATTATGAAGAATATTCATGCAAATGTTTTGACAAAAGGAAGATTTCACCATAACCAATGATACGGATTATTTTAACGGCAAAATTCCAACTTAACGTTCTCACGTGGCGGACTGGGAAAACCCTTCACATGACCAAACATTAATGTTTCTCACAAACAAGTAAAATTGTAACATTTTAAAGTCTGGTTACCAACAAAATTGAAAACTGTGGACATTTTACAGTCATTATCTGAGTACAAACTAAACTGACAAGGCTTATACCTGTTTCGCTACAGTACATAGCTATTCAACAACTTTGAGGAAATTTAGAGATGCGGACGATGCGGCTCCGTGTTAACAGCTAAACGATAAAGATAAACATGTTCTACCCTGCAGTTTTACCAGAGTGTTTTATTGGTTCACAAAAAAAAAAAAAAAGATTTCCAAGTTATAAAGTCCACATTAAGTGAAAGTTACAGCGATTAAAAGCAAATTCTTTTCAGTTAATTGGGTATTCTTTTGGGGGAATTTTATTGTTTATTTTCGTCTTAGCTAAGAAAGCAGAAAAACGTTGTTTTCAGGTGTCTCCAATATCATCGTAGCACAGCAAAAATATTAAATGATACGGCTAAACTAAATATTGACACCTCGCAAGGTTTTCGACATCTTTAGACAGAGTGACTGTTTTTACCACTGTGTTTGTTAAACTGGCTCCTTACACACCATGATTTCTGCAGGAAGATAGCCTAGGCAAAAGTAAATAAAAACATTTCCACATCGTTTCTGTGAAAAGTATTTACGTTTTTGAGGTGTCGGAGTACTTGCCAGAATTCATCCACAGCGGCATACGATGGGTTTTCCCAGACCGCCACACATACATTTATATGTATATATAACTGGGCCAGGGAGACAATTTACATTGACCAAAACCATCTTGGATACATCAGGCTGCTTTCACAGAAACATCCCGACATCTGTGAGAACTGATCTGTCAGTATTTAAATGCGTTGCTGGTTTGGTTTCTAGATCAGTGTTTTTCCCACATGTGATGTTGCTGATCATATTCACACAGGTTTTCCTGAAAGGTTATGCTCTTTTATTTTTTTGGTCTCAAGAAGAGAAAGAGAAAAAAATGTCCTGTATAATGACTGGGCAAGTCTGCTAGGATATCCTCCTTTTAAAGTGAATAGTCTGAAGCAACATTTAGCACTTTCGCTAATCTGTAATATTGATGAATGTAAGCAAATGTGTCACGTTTCATTTCTAAGGTAAGATGCTGTTATGAGGCTACACTCTCCTCTCCTCTGAGCTAAAATCCCGAGCTGAGGCTGGCCATGAGCTGTCCTTACAGATAGTCGAATTACAGCTTTTCCATCTTTCTTCAAGTGTGAACGACTGATATCAAAATGTCGCTGTGAACGCAGCCTTATGTGTCAGAAAATTTAATTTAGGGAGATTAAAATTACATTAGAAACATCATATTCATATTTTTATCCACCTTACCAGGTGGAAATGTGACTTATAATTATTAATAAAATACAATTTATTTAGATGCATATTAGGCAAATCATCTATAACTGATTCAGTTAATGTTTGTCTACTTCAAAATACATATATTTCATTTCTGTTTTATACGACGTATACTGGAATTTGGTAAGCTGTGTAAGAGGTTGGAGATGGGGGCGATTTATGATCAGCTACCCCACACTAGACACTGAAAAGTATAAATACAAGCACACAGCACAGCGTACGTATCACAAAAAAAAAAAAAAAGAGAGAGAACACAACAGAGATGAAACGATTTGCAGTGCCGTTTGGTTTTCACAGCAGTGAATCTGCAGGAGTGGACTGTCTCTGTATTGCAGACAGGAGGTAGGGAGGAGAAATGCGTTCATCACATTAAGACATCACACCAATTCTCCACGCAACAATGCAATAATCGTAGCAAATATCAACATCTTTGGGGGGGAATTGTTTAGAATGACAGCTTTCTTGTGGATCTGAACCGGTTGAGGACTGAGCAAAACAAAGAAAAGGAAAGAGGAAAAAAAACAGAACCATGAGAGAGTGAACATAAACAGGAACAAAAAAAAAAAAAGGACAGAAAGATGCACATATATATATGATATATGAGTTTTCAGCTATGCTGCTTGCGTCTGATACACTCGTAGCAGAGCCACACACTGAAAATGAGCCAAATAATATCTGTTCAGCGGTGGTTCTGTGGGGTAGACAAGGACTGCCAGTAGACCTGTATGTGATAAAATAACCAATATGAGTTGGTCCATTTCTGCTTCACTTGTCGCTCAGCTCTCTCTCTCACTCTCTCTCTCTCTCTCTCAGTGGCAGGTAGTGTGTGTGGGACTGTTTTTATTGCTGCCCAGTTCTCTTGCTGTGTCCATCCCAGAGTTTACTCCTGACATGAGTCTGCTGTCCATCATTCCTTGTTGTCTGTCTGCGGCTTTGTTTGGTGGTTCGGATGGATGAAAAGCAGCGCATGTCCGTGACTCCTTGTAGTTTAGCTCTGTCCAGCGCTGTGCTTCATCCAGTATTTTAAACCTAATTCAGTACTGCTGAGCTGAACCCAATACTGAGTCTAATCGAGTACTGTAAACCTGACCAGTACTGTACCTATACGCCTGCGTTTAATCCTGTTACTGTGTGTGTGTTTAATCCTCACTGTTTGCCCTGTTTGAGTCTCTCAATGTGGTAGCAGAGTTTGAGGGCGGGGCCAAGCTTCAGGCCCATGTACTTCATCACCATGTCGCTCCTCAGAAGCATTAGGGCTTTACCGTCAATCTCCTACAGTAAGAGGGAGGGAGAGAGAGAGAGAGAGAGAGAGAGAGAGAGAGAGAGAGAGTTACTCAAGAGAATATTACTACAAAACATTATCAACATGCATACCTGCTTTGCTTTTGTAACCCATCTGACCAAGAAACTCACTCAAACATGGAGGTTTACGGTATAGCACCACTATACACCATATATCCTATACTGCTTCATTTTAGCACTTGCAGAGTTCCAATTACAGCCTGGTGAATTTTTAAAAGGACGACAGAGCATAACTTTCACAGATTATCATGATTTGCTACCTGCTGTCCGTCGTTGTACCTTTCTCACTACAATCAGTCAAATATATCATTATTATGCTACCAGGTTTTCTGTCCGTCGTACAGACACACCTGTTCAGCTGATGCCGTGATGGTCAGATATACAATTTTTGTATACTTTTAAGTATTATTTTGGTGTAAAACTTCTCACATATACAGTGGCATGTTTATGAACAATGCATTTACAGCATTATCCCATAGTCAGAATATAAAGGTGAACGTAGCCTAAAGCAAACCGACAGTCCATCTTACACCAACCCATGTGCTGTGATACTGCGCCTAAGCTAAACATTTTAAAAACACAATACAGCAGAGTGAAATGTAGCCTGATGCAGCCTCAGGGTCAGGGTGTGTTAGAGAAAGCGAGACAGAGAGAATAAACGTGTGTGTGTGTGTGTGTGTGTGTGTGTGTGTGTAGGATGCAGTCATGATGTTGTCCAGAGACTGGCTCTGTTTTGGGGGGACGCTGCCAGGTGAAGTCTAAACACTGATGACGCATGTCCTCGCTCAGCAGGCATGTCTTTCTTCTATCTGTCGCTCTCTGTTTGTCTTTGTGTCTCTCGCTGATGACATTAGCTGTAAGCAGCAGGGCTGTCAGAACAAACGTCACTGTTTAAATACTATTTGAGTTCTCTTAAAATGGGTATAATGTTAAAGATGCAAAGTTCTACTTTTGAGCCTATCAAAAAAAGACTTTTTGGCCAAATGACCAGTGCTTTTATTTTATTTCCACTTGTACTTGCAATAATTCTATTAAAAAATATATAGAAATTCAAGTATGTGTCCTAAAAGCGATTTACTGGTGTCTAAGTCTCAGATTGCAATAGATGCTGGAAATTGGGCATGAAGTGCACTGTATAGATATTATTACACCCTATATAGCAATTCTAAATAGTAAATAAGATATAGTGCCTTCTCTGTAATGGTGGTTAAAATAAAAAAAAGAAAAAAAAAAGAAAGAAATCCTGCATGAAGATCCCAGATAGTATAAGAAATATAAGTCAAGATAAAAAGTGACAAAAAGAAAACATCACTGTACATAATTAAAGAAAAAAAATCCTAAAATATATGATTAAGATTTTATTTCTCTGGTTGTTTATGTAATCTGAGTGCATTAAAAGCTCATGCAATACTCAAATGCATTACATGGACTAAATGTTTGGGTACTGGGTACTAAGAGACAGATATAAGAAGAAAGAGAGAGAGAGAGGTTTGTCAGGAAAGACTTACATGCTTTCTGAACAGCTCGGCATGCGGCGCCAACGCCGTCGGGTCTGCGTCTCGCACAAACTGCATCACTTCCTCTATAGACCAAGAAGAAGGGCTTCTGCCGCTGGGAATTCTGGGAGTCTCACACTCCGCTGCTGCTGCATCTGGACCTGTAGTGGAGCTGGCAGCTAGAGAGAAAGAGAAAGAGAAAGAGAGAGAGAGAGAGAGAGAGAGAGAGAGAGAGAGTATATCTGAATATAGCTCTATGAGAAAATTTGTTTAATGTCACCACCATACCTAATCAATTAGGCGCTTATCTTCAAAGTTCAAGCAACACATGGCTAAACCACCACCTGCAGCCTGTACCGGAACACACAGCTATCGCATGCTAACACACACACGCGCACACACACACACACACACCGTGGAAGTTCTGGTTGAAACTCAGCTCCTCCAGGGGACACGAGCTGAGAGGACGTTTGATCTGCAGCAAAGCTAATGAGATTATTCTAATGCACTCACTCCTGCCTTGCATGAACCCTTTAAGTGTTTGTGTGTGTGTGTGTGTGTGTGTGTGTGCGTGTGTGTGTGTCTGACTGTCATGTGGCTTGTGGCTCTGAAGCTCCTGCATATTTATGCTCAGAAATATACATTACTTAAAAAGTAACCCATGTACAGGGAAACCTGTGATTGAAACTTGATTTGAAACTGTGATTGCCTGCGGAATCGCAGAACATGAAACAGTGTTAGTCACTTCTCTCTTACGCACACACACACATTCTTGCATCTAAAGGTGACTTTCTTATTTTGGCTGCAACTGAGGAACAGGATTTAACAATCATATTGTATGTGTATCTACGAAAATGTTTCAAAAACAGTGAAGTGGGTGTGGTCTCTGTGCCTGTCAGTCTTAGGAGTGAAGGAGACGTGGTGTAGAAGACATTTATAGTTGAAATAGAGAGATAATATTATAATGTTGATTCTGGCCTGCATGTGTTAAGCTACTATATTAAGCTATAATACGCACCTTCGACTCTTCTGTGGGTGCGAGTGGGGGGGTTGGAGGAGTGGCGGCGCAAGGGAGGGCCATTGCCATGGTAGTATGGACTGCTGGGTTGGGACTGGTATTCGGAGGTGCTTCGTAGCGTCTGTGGGCGGGGAGTCATGGAGTTAGAGGCGGAGTCCATGAAGCGCTGCTCCTTCAATAAACCGTTTTCTTCTGGAGGCAAAGTCTCAGCTACACACACACACACACACACACACACACACACACAAATGAAGTATAGCACACTACATAGTGTACAACTACTCTTATAATCACACAAGCACCTTATGCACTGAAATTATTTCACTTCCACTTTGGAGTATTTCCAACCCAGTTACAGCAACATAATCACACAGACACACACACACACACACACACACACACTTTATGCAGTACCTTCGGAAGGGTGTGTATCCGTGTGGAGGATCTTGGGGGAGAGGGGGGCGGAATAGGGTGGAGAGTCTCGAGAGATTCGCTTTACTCCTCTGTTTAGTGCTGGAGCCTCTGACATCTCCTCTTTCACTGCACATGACGAAGCAAACACATCCCAGTTAGAATTTTGTGTGTGTGTGTGTGTGTGTGTATGTGTGTGTGGTGAGGTAGCCCGTAAGCCGTACACAGCGTACACACCTGACTTACTCCTGTCGTAGCTGCTGTAGGGGCTGAACGGTTGGCTGCTGAACAGGTTATCACACTGCAGGTGTCGACACACTTTCTCCAGGAAACGCAGAACGAAAGCGGCACTGGATGCTGATGGCAGCTTTACCATCCGTGTCCCTCCATCCGTCCGCACTGAAGAAGGAGTGAGACAAAAACGCTTAAATTCAACACACTATTCAATATGAGATGATTTAGTTTACATAATCATTGGCTAAAACCTCTGATATCACTACAAGATATGAAAACAACTGTGATAGAAACATCTGGGACTATCATTTACTCACCACTAACCGTTTCACACAAAACTCTTAAATAACTTAAAGAGATATATTTGTTTCAGTCCAGTGACTAAATCATGCACTGGAAATCTCCTTGTGTCACCATGTTTAAACTTTTTGTAAACCAGCACATACACAGAGATGTGGATCAGATTGCAACCTTCAAGCTTCTGAAGCGTGTGGCCAGAAAAGTGTCACTGTATATCACTGTACCCCGTAAAGAACATCCTCTGAAAATGACATAGCTTTTCTATTCTAAGTTTTGATGAAACTTTGCTGAAAGATCCCCATCAGACACACCTACTGCTCTCCAATAGGTCACATGGAGATTCACTTGTCAACTGAATCTTAATAAAAAAAAAAAAAAAAAAAAAAAAAAAAAAGGACTTAAAAAAAAAGGGCTGTGAGGACTTAATCCCTAATCTTCACCTCTTTCAAGTAATTTTTTCTGCAAATATAATTTAATCTAATAATAAAAACTATCTCTATGTGAAAAAAAATCATTTAATTCATGCATGATCGGTCAGATTAACTAAACCAACCAGCGTAGCAGCACATAACGGTTAATTCTACAACATTTCCTGTCATATCAGGTTTTGCACAGGAAGTGAGGTTTTATGGGTTAAATAATAGCCAGAGTACCTCGCACCACCTCTCCACCGTCTGGCTGATTCTGCAGGCACCCCAGCAGCACTTTGGGCTGATAGGCGCAGTCCAAACACGCCTGCACCGTCTGCTGCATCACCAGGTTCACTGCCTCGGGTCCGAAGTGATCCGGCAGCCGCTGCACCTGCTTACGGTCCAGGTGAGGGCCGCAGTTCCCGTGCTTATTCACGTATACACACACTGAGAGATGAGCAGGGAAAGCCACAAGTGAACTTGAGAATCATTTTAAAACATAAGCAAACAGCCACATTTCATAAATTCTTTAATAAATCAAAAATTGTTCACGTGCAGAATAAGAGGATTAAAACAAGCCGGGACATGTTGTTATTAGAAAATAATCAACTTCAGTGTGGTTACGCATCACACCACTCTGTCATAGATTATTGTTTTACATTACAGCACAGCCCCAAGTGTTTTATTCCTCACTTCATTTTACACAACCTGCTTACAGTTAAGCACACCACCACTTCCTCTTCTAAATTTATGTCATTCTCTGGGTAATTTTGTTCTGCAATGATATTTTAATCCTAAAGAAACCTGACCTGATAATACAGATAAGAGATAATACAGATAAGAGCAATGGGCTTCGCCTCATAGTGAGCTAAGTGTGTGTGTGTGTGTGGGTGGGTGGGTTGGTTTTACTGAGCCAGCTGAGTGCTCAGGCTTTACCTGTGGACACCACAGAGGATGGAGAGCTCAGCGGAGACAGGCCGTCCCTGGACACCTGAGAAGATGGCAGTCTGGAGTCTGAACCTGCTGGTGCTGACATGGAGCTCTGCAGGAGTTTGGGTTTCCTCTAAAACACACACAGTATATAAAGGATGACTTTGGGCAGTCAATGTTGTTATTTAACAAAGAAAAACATCTTATTTCGCATTTATGGATGAGGTCTTCACTGTCAGCGTCAGTAAGTTTTCCACCGCGGACTTTGCACTCTGCTTTCTCAGTAACATGACAAGCTGCATTTTTTCATCTTATTAACACTTCATGAGAAAGAAGAAAAGAGCTGGTGAAGGAATGACTGTTTACAGCTGCAATAACATAAATGACAACAGTGATAACCAACTTGTTCATTGGATGTTCCACAACATTAAATGTAACTATAAACGGATAAAAAGCGCAATGTGCCATTGTTTACTAAATTAAAATTGTAATCGCTGCCAAACTGCTGTGGTACAAGAGGAATAAAACACTGCAGGACATACTGTCATTGAAAAAATAATCAACTTCAAAGTGGTAACATCACACCACCCTGTTGTTGATTATTTTCCTATAACAGAACGTCCTGTTGCATTAAAACCGCAACCTTTGTTACATACCTTGCTGCCTGGTTTGGGTCCTCTCTTCTTGTGAGGGCGTGGGAGGAGCTGTGGGGTGGATTCGGGTGCCGTGTTACTCGTCTGAGCCCCTGGACTCTGAGCGCCTGATGATGCTGCCAGGGCCTTGAGCAGGGCGATGGTCTCGCTTTTGGGTCGCCGGCCCCTCACGCCCTTCCGCACGGGCAGCGGGGGCAGCGGTGTGGGCAAGCGGTACGAAGAATGCATGGAGCGCCGCGTCTGCTTGGATGGCGAAGAAGAAAAGGAGGAGGAAGTGGAAGATGAAGGTGCAGATAGCGGCTTTGGGAGGGTGACTGCAAAGAAAAAGAATTTAAAGTCTGGTTAGAATGTGGAGCGAGTAGCTCTAAATGTGGTATTTTTAACCATTAAACATAATCTATGTATGATAGCATATTGTAATGCCCTTGTAAGAATAGTCTAAGAACGTGTCTACTCCTTTACCCTGTTTAAAAAAGCCAGGGTATATAGGAAAAGGTGGACACAAGTGAGATTTCAGTCATTTATTTACAGCAATTATTCACCAGTATCCAAACCTGTCCAAATATACCACAACAAGGACAGTTTTGTCTCTCATTAGCTGTTATGTAGAATACAAGCTGAGCAAGCACATTCTGTAGCTAAAAGTTTGCGGTTACCACAACATCCTTTAATAATTTACATGTCGAACATGATGGGTTTAAGCTGTTGCTTATTTCATGACATTCACACGAAAAGCTCTCCGATTCATGTCTGCTTTAAACAGAAAAATGTGAATTTAGCACTGGGGTGGGCGACATGACAAAGCTATCATATCATAATACTTGAAAGTAAACAGAATAATGGAAAAGTAGGTTTAACAACCAGAAAAGAAAGAAAAAACCCTACTCTTTCACAACACTCCACAACACGTTAATGCTGTAACTACAGCGTGCTATTTGTTCTGAATTCGTTCTCACTGCCTGCTGCACTACGCACATCGCCCAGGTGAGATCTGGATGACGGTAAAATGATTTTTATTCTGCGGATTAATTAGCACACATGAATAACTGACGATCTTTTCAGAATTAGGACCATGAGGGTTTGTGGAAACACTGAGTCAGAGCAAAAAGTGCAGCACAAAGCTGTGTTTTAACTCTCCTGCTAGGACGGCATGCAGTAGGGATGGGCGATATGACAAAAACAGCGTATCACGATATGTGACATCCTTTCTATGATACATGATGCGAGTCACGTTATATAATTAACTAACAAACTGCAGACAAAAAAAAAAAGACGTGCTGCACTAAAACTGTAAAAATGAAGAACTGAGTTTGTTTATACTTTTTTTATTAAATACCTATGAAATCTAAATTCTCACACTGAAAATGGGAAAAATAAAAAAAATATGTAAAATGAATATATGCCATTTTAAAGATTAAGTAAAAATATACATCAAAAAATCAACTGCTTCCATTCAGGTCCATTTAAATAGTAATTATTAAAAACAAAAAGTAACACAAAGATATCACGATACCAACGATATCTCAGAAAAGTGTATCGTCACATAATTTATCACGACATCCACACTACATCGTCATATCGCCCAGCCCTAGCATGCCGTCAGCTTGTGGTGAAAACAGAAACACCACCTGGACATGAATAATATCTTTTACGTGCGACGACTCTACATCTCATAACTGAAATCAGGGACGTTGCTCTGTTTTTGTCAAGACTGCAAACATGACATGCTACATTAGAAAGTGGATCATGATCATAAGTGTTCACTTTCCTTAGTCTGTATTAATGCACCTAACTAGCTAACTAGCTTATCATATGTTATTCCATTATATTATATTAGCCTCGTCAATTAGGTTTCTAAGCAACCAAAACTGACCAGCACTTTGTAGCTTTCGGCTCGCTAATAAATTTCAGCTGACTAACGATATTGATATTAGTTGTCACATCAGCCAGAGCTGTTATACTCAATTTGATCAAAACGCTAATCTGTGCAGTCCGAATCAACCACGCAAGAGAGGCTGTTCTTTTAAAAATAACTTGTTTGACTGCAGGAATGAGAACGTCAATAGGAAGAGAGAAACGCTCGAGCAACTAATGATGACAAATAGTAAACTAATGAAGACAAATAGTGAACGAAGGAAGGAAATGAGGTGAAGGAAAGCACAGCAGTAAACCACTTTTCCTTCATGAGTGAAAAATCCAAGACTAATGCATCCTCATAAAGGTCACAATATGCTAAATACACTGCAAAGACAAAAGAACACTGACAAGCGAGTAAAGCTGGCTAGTTTTGTGCTTGTGTGGGCATGTACTGAAGTGTGTGTGTGAGTGTGTGCGCCCTAAATAACTCTCGTTTGACTAAATTGGAGGGCAGTGTGAGTGAGCGAGATTAAAAAGAGGGGAAAAGCCAGGAACGATCTGCCAAAGTCCCCTTGGTGCTGCTGGGGCGACATATGGGAATGATCACCGGTCCGCTGCTTCATTTCCCCATGACCCTCTTCCCTCAGGGCGGGGGGAGAAATGGCCGTGTGTGCCGTGTGGTGAATCTGTGGCCTGGCCACGACAGCTGTGTGTGTGTGTGTGTGTGTGTGTGTAATGAAACAAACAAAATAATTTGAAAATGATGAAGGCAAGACTAGAGAAAGGGATAAAAGATGGGGTGAAGGAAAAGAAAAAAAACAGCACACAGAGAGGGAGAAATAAATGAACCCGCTTGGGGAAAATTCATTCGTTTCAAGCCACAGTAATAAATTAATACATTAAAAAAATTCAAATCAAGAGGGTGAGTCAAATGAAAACCTTAAAAGTGCAACTGAAATTAGAACTGAAATGAATTTTTTTTCCAAGAGGAATCAGGACACTCTTTAAGCGCTGGGACACTCACACTGGGGGATGATGAAGAAAAATGATACACTTTTGTGACACCTATTTGCAATAAACAATGCGAAATAAAATTAAAAAAATAATAATAAGGTTTTCATTTGACTCACCCTCCTAAATTAAATCAGAAAAAAATGCTACTCTAGTTCTCTGTATATGTGGTTTAGAGCAGCAACCAAAAAAAAAAAAAAAAAATCCTGGATCTATTAACATATTTATTACATTTTACACACTCTTTAGCAGTAGATGAATGTGAACCATAGGGGTGGGCTATATGACAAACAAGACATCTCTGCAATACACAATATATATCATGATATAAAGGTTTTCTAACAAACTGGCAGCAAAGCAAGAATAAAAAAACTGTGAAAAGCTTTATTTATTAAATGTCTAAAGAAAATAAATTCTTTTAAACATATTTTTGGCTTAATTTAAAAAAAAAAACACTATTTAATGAGGAAAAAAAAGTAACATTTTTTAAATTTTACCATCAAATAAGCTGCTTCCAAAAATTTCAATTTCAATTTTTTTTTTTTTAAAAGACATCATCACTGATATTATAATGATAATGATATTATATCATCATATTGCCCAGCTCCAGTGTATCATCATTATTTATTTTTTGGAGTTGTTAGTGGTATTTAATTTCCACGTAAAGATTTTGCCGTGATTTGAAACACTTTGGATGAAATAAACAGCTTTTTTCTAGATTATTCAAACCTGTATTATGAATTTTGCTTGTTTTTAAAGAGTTTGAGAAACAAATCGTTTACTTCAAATACTTATCAATAATGTGTATAACCATAATAAATAAATAAATAAACTATAATTATACATTATAGCCTTTAACACTATACAGACAAGTGAGAACAAATTAACAGAGTGACTCTGTTTACTGTAAGGGGGCATTTATTTATTCTTCCTGGCATGGCTTGGCTCCAAATCACTCCTGCAGTTCTCCTGACTGATCACCTTTACCGTAGGATAAAAGCCTTTCTCTCCTGATGGGCGTGGTCTCTTCTAGGATGACCCCGCCCCCTTCCACAGGGCATGAGGGCTTGCTGAATAATTTGAAGAAGATGAAAACGATGTAACTCAAATGCCCACACTCACCATCGTTTAAAGGAAAACTCCACCTGACCTACTACATGATGATATTTATAATTAACGTCATCTTATTAGATTTACTGTAAAGAAATTCAAATTCATTCTTCTTTTTTTTTTACTTTAAACTTCTTTCATTGACATATTGGTGTATTTTCAGTTTTGTTAACAGTTTCCTACATTACCCACAATGCCGTTTGACTACCTGCTGATGGCACAGCGGGATTTATGCTGCATTTGACTAAAGGTTGTAGCTCATAATTTCCGACTTCCGACCAGGAAAAAACGAATAAAACGCCCCCTCAACTCAGAATTCCTACTCAGGACCTCGGGATATCCTCAACCCTGAGTTCAGCAAGTAAGGTCAAATCAAAATGGCTGCTCAAAGCATGAAAAGAAAACAGCACTTCTTATCTTTAGTTATTAGTTAATTAGTTATAATGTAAATATAAGTATTTCCTTCAATCTATAACACTGATTCTACAGTTTGTTGTCTTGAGGAGGAAGATATACATCGCTCATCACAGTTAGCTGCCTAGCTTGCCGCTAACATACGACGAACATAGTGGCGTCCATGTTTTTTTTTCCCAATTTGTAGCTTGAAAGCACGGATGTCGAAAATGACGTAATTCTGTTCCGAGGTAAGTCAAAAGTGAGAAAGAGAGAGTGATGCAGCGGCGCTTTAGTCCTTTAGTCTGTCCAGCTCTCACACCTCCTCGTCTGTACACTCTGTTCAACTTTCATGCTAATACCTTCATCAACACCATCGCACTCGTCATCTCGTTGATCTCTAACTAGCTGAGCTGACTCTCTTCTGTAACTCCGCACAACTGCGTCGTATCGCTGCATTGCATTCTGGGACACTGAGTCCAACGTTTGCACTAGTTCCGCGCTGGATCACTGGAAAATGGTGACGGAGAAAAGAAGCTGTTGCTCTTTTGTTTTTTGGCGATCGAATCGATTGAAATGTTTTCTCTTATTAAACGCGTCGGCCGTAACAACGTCCTCCTGTGACGTCAGAGCGGGACACAAACGCTGACTTCTCACGGGAATAACGAAAACACTGCACCAAGTCACGGATTCGCACCTGGATTGCTAAGTACTTCAGAAATATTTCTACATCAACATATTTAATGTGTATCAGAGTGGAGTTTTCATTTAAAGCAGTTATTAGAGTAGATGTATAACCCACATGTATCCATCATTTATAATGAATTTCTCACGCAAATGGAAAAGACAGTCCCAAAAGTGGACACGTGCAGGTGGATTACTGGTTGAATATCTGTAAATCTTTTACACACACACACACACACACGCACACGCGCACGCACACGCACGCACACGCAGAGCCTCGGGATCAGCGGAACACAGAACAAAAGCTGAGGAGACTCACCGCAGAGACACGCGCCAAAACAACAGGTTTAAACCGGAACCGCGCCGCACGTGACAACAAAGACGACGTCGGTCCCACCTGGACGAAATGAATTACGCGTAATGGCTACCGGCCAACCTGCCGCCCAGAGAGAGAGAGAGAGAGAGAGAGAGAAAGGAGAAGGAGAGGGAGAGAGAGAGACAGAGAGAGAGAGAGAGAGAGAGAGAGAAAGGAGAAGGAGAGAGAGAGAGAGAGAGACAGAGAGAGAGAGAGAGAGAGAGAGAGAAAGGAGAAGGAGAGAGAAAGGAGAAGGAGAGAGAGAGAGAGAGAGAGAAAGGAGAAGGAGAGAGAGAGAGAGAGAGAGAGAAAGGAGAAGGAGGCGCGAGCCGCCGAGTCTGAGGGAATGATAACGAGGCGCGTGGGCGGCGGGGAGCGGCGGTGGGAAATCCGCGAGCGGCGCGCGACACGTACAGGTGCCTGTGTCTGAGGTAAAGAGCTCTGCGGCTAAAGGTGTTAGCTTCATTGTTTAATCATCTCCAGCACAATGTTTGTTCAAAAAAAAAAGACAAACAAACGAAACAAAACCGAACTTTCTCTTTCACTCCGGTAAATTCCCTTTCTCCGGTATTTTCACCAACATCATATAATCCTCTTACATTTATTTATTTATTTATTTATTTATTTATTTATTTAGCTCTCTTTTGGCTATCACAATGTGTTTGGTCAGGATCATTAAATGCAGCCTAATTTGTTTTTATATTATAGCTAGTATAATGTAATATTTTTATAACATAACACATATATATATGTATAATTAGTAAAAATAACACTGACTTTTAATCTTTACATTCAAAAGTGATTTTTTTAACTACATTTTATATATAAAACCAAACAAAAACAAACAAACAAACAAAAAATCCTTATGTTCATATGAAAATAATTCTGTAAATAATATAATATATATGCAGTAAAACTAATACTGGCTTTGAATCTTTATATACCAAAGTGTTTTTTTTTTTTTACTACATTTAATGCTTTTATTAGAATTAGACTGGTCTTATGTTTGTATATAAACTACATAAAATAAAATTCATGATAATAATAATAATAAATATACTTAATATGCTTTTTACAGCAAATTTTTTTTATAACACTTTACTGATAAAATCTTATTTCTCTCTCTCCCTCTCTCTCATGTATATATATATATGTACATATGTATGTATGTATATCTGTGTGTGTGTGTGTGTGTAAAAATAATACTCTGGCTTGTGACAAAAAGATTTACTGCTTCACATAAAACACATCTGCTTGTATTTTTCCCCCTATATAGGCCTAATTCTTTAAATACATCACAATTAAATCACCTATATATTTTTGTGCCATAGTCAGGATCATTAAATGTAGTGACAATTAAATGACACATTTTATACAGGCTATAAAAACTAAACGAGAGAATACTCTTGAGTTCTTATAAAAGCTCATTCTGTCATTTATTTTGTCCAGTAAAATAATAATAATAATAATAATAATAATAATAGTAATATATGTTCAAGCTCCAGTGTTCTCATTACCACATACCACACTTTTTGTAGACATGTTTATATCAGTTTATAACCTCATGATGCATATTAAGAAGGAGATCAAGCTACTCTACTATTTTATGTACATTTGTGTGAACTGCTAATTTGTATTATTATGTCCAGATGTATGGTCTGGATCATTAAATGTAAATATCATTAAAAAAAAAGACATTTCTTATATATAAAAACTAAAAGCCAGAATGCACTCGATGTATAAAAGCTCAGTGTGTAAATTCTGCCAAGTAAAATGAAATAATATTCATATAACTAAACCTGAAACACAGGTCTAACGTTCATGAGTCAGTGTTTTCAACTTTTTAATAAAAATGTATACTCTCATGATGAATATTGAGAAGAAGATCAAATACAGCGACTAAAATGATAAAATTAAAAATGATCAGACTGTGTGTGCTTGGCTCAGTATCTCTAACTAACATAGAAATCATATTCATGTAACCAAGATGATGATGTGGGTTATTTTCTCCCTGGAGTATTAAGTTAATGTTACTGTATTTCCCCCATCTTGTATTTCTAAAGCAACAATTTTTAACTCTTAGAGGAATAATGAATAAAAAAAGGGAGGTGATGTCGAACGGGTGCCAATATTATAAAGGTAAACGCAGATCAGAATTTTTGTTTGCCTAATGACAAGCATCATATTGCTCCAAAAAAATTGTAAATGATTTTTTTCTTCTGAATATTGCAATTTCATGCGAATCACTCAAGTAAGCACAGAAATGTGTCTCCTTTGTCTAATGAACAACTTTTCAGATTTCTACTTAAGCAGAAATAAGCACATTTTGCCTTCCCTCGCCAAAAGCAGAACCAAATGATCGACAAAACAGCCCAATCTAACAACACTGCGTTAGACGCCGAAGAATCGGTTAAAGACAGAAAGAGAGAACAAAGAGAAAAACAACGAGGATTAAACAGCAGAGGTGGCATGATACCACTTTTTCTTTTCCGATACCGATAACAATACCGAAACCATCTGATATTGATACCTATCTGATATTTTTTTCCTTTAAAAACTACTTAGCTTTAAAGTGATTTTCTTAAACTGAAGCACTTAAAAAAAGAACAGGAACTTACACAATACCTCAGCTTTTTTATTCAGTTAAACTCTTACTAAAAATACAAATGAAGTCTCTTTTGAATGTGTTACAGGATCAGATCAGATTCATGCTTTTTTTCTCCGATATCCGATCCACCATTTCTGCCTGAGTATCGGCCCGATACTGATCCTGGGTATTGCATCAGTGCTATTTCTATTAAACAGAACTTTAAATTAATCTCTGACAGAAACATAGACGTTTACAATCATTCACTGAAAGATAAAGAAAGTGATTCTTTAATACATTTCAAGGCCTGCGTTTTTCCCCCTCTGCAAAATTCTGTTCAAGGCTAAACAGCCCTCATGAAAGCTGGAGTTTCTCCTCTTCGTCTGTGTCGCAGCAGACCGTAAAACGGTGCTTAATGTGAGTTACAGCTGCAGTGATGTGCTTCAGCGCAGTCTGTACACACACTTACTGAGGAGACTCGTATATCCTGTCAAACACACACGTCCCCTCCTCCTCCTCTTCAGCTTTTCCCCTCCCTCTATACTTCACTGTTTGATTTTCCTCAAAAAGCCAATTTGCAGTTCCTCTTTTCCGTTCCTCTGTGCTTTTTTACACACACACACACAGACTCTCTTTCTCTCTCTCTCTTTGTTCATTAAAAGCAGCAGACATTTTGTACTATATATATTTCTGAAAACTACACACTTTACTGAACAGAAATGTTTCTCTTTTGCACATAAGTAAAAAGGGAGAAAATAGCACTGAAAGCTGCCCTGCCTACTTTATATTTATACACACACACACACACACACACACACACACACACACACACATATATATATAACTCCTGACAAATGATTAAGAAGTCATTCACAACAGTCTCGCTCTCATCACGTGTGGTAAAAGTCACTCATGCTGTTTAATCATCATCTCTTCAGGCCACTGATCTTTGCTCATGCTGTGGAAGTAACTGCTGAGTCATTCACGCAGTTCTGTTTCTAAATTTGTTTCTGAACATTTCAAAACATTCCGCTAAAAAAGTCCCCCAGTGTAGACATTTATAAATCCAACTATCTATTCTCTCAGGTATTTGAGTCTTTTTTTTATCTGTGGTTTTGTCTTTTAATGTTTTGTTTCTGTTTTGGATTTAGCCCAAGAGGGCCGACACTCGTTGTGTTTTAATTGTGGTATATAAATAAAGGTGACTTGAGTTGTTGTCTGGACAGACTGTGTTAAATGCTCTTCTCTGTTTTGATGATGATGTGACAGCACAGGAGCATCGCAGATAAAGAACCCCTTTACGATTACAAAACTGATTACGCTTAAGTTAGTTTCAATATGGCACGTAACTTGATTAAATTGTGAGCAAATCACACATAGCTAGTGAGGTTTTAGACATCTTTGTTAAACTGGCTCTTTACCCAGCAAGGCAAGTGTGATGAATGAAGCCTAAATAAAAACATTTTCACATTATTTTGGGAAAATATATTCATATTTTCTGAAAGTAGATATTTCAGAGTGTATTACTTGCAGAAAAGCTACATTTTGGTCTAAACATGATTTTTTTTTTGGCATTTTTTGCTGTTTTCCAGAATTGTGCCACAGCAGTATCTGACTGGTTTTCCCAGACCGCCTCACATATACAAACTACTGAATACATATACAAACACAGACGTTACTCTGTAAAGGTGTTAGCTCATGTTAAACACACATTGACACAATATCAAAACACACAGTTAAACGCACTACAAAGGCAAAACTGATGCGATTCAGAGCAAAACTTTCTCCTGCTCTGTTTGGAAAATTTGGTAAAAGCCAGGCTTAAAAATGCGCAGCAGAAACAACCACAATTACCACAAGTATACGATTATTACGATAATCCATCATAATAATCATCTAAGGAAGCTTAGCCCGTATAATTAAATCATTTTCATTCTAAGTGGAGAGGCGGTAAAATGAACGCACTGAATGGAAAAAGCAGGGGTCACTGCCAGAGTTGCTATGACAACACGAATGACTGACAGCTGAGAACCCAACCAGGCTTTCGCTTTTTTGTCTGAGCTCAATGGAGCTACTTTTTCAATTAACTTCCATTACGTTACATAATCTTATCTAAAGTTTAATTCAGATGAGCCGAGTCGACAAATCCAGCATAATCCGCACTTGGATGCTCAAAAAGGAAGATGAAATATGAGGATATGACATCCTTAGGGTATGTTGTCATAGTAACCTGTATTTCATTGGGTATTAAACTGAATATTCATGACATGGGATGTTTTCAGAATACAATTTCCAAATAGCACATCCAGAAATATAAATCTGAGGTGTGACTATAGAGCAAGCAGAAAGTAACGAGCAAAACAATAACATTTGATTCATTGACACTAAAAACTAGACTACTTTCACATTACTGTTTACATCACCAGCAATAAAGCAACCGGTTTTAGCAAAACGTGACAAGAAAGTGTGATTTCACTTGCATGTTGAGTAAGAGGACGGAATGCTGACATTTTATTCAACATCACACATCCTATATAGTTTTCTATTTGTATACTTGAACTTCTTCACTGACCTCCATTAATGTGGCTTTATGCACAAAAATTACATTTAGATTTTCCAACCTCCCTTTATGCCTCAGAATTAATAATTAATAAAGCTTAAGAATTTAGGAATTCTTTTACTTTAAATTGCATTGTGACATCTATGGCTTAACGGAAAAAACAACAATCGCAAATCCACTCATAGCTTTATGCTTTAGCATTAAAAAAGATGTGTTTTTTTGTTTTTGTTCAGGTATTAAACAGTTCCTGAAAATGAAAAATGGATGCTTCTCATATACTTTGTGAGTATTGTTTTACTGTATTTCCAAATTGTTGCTGGAACTTTGGTTAGCCCCAAACTGAAATAAAAGCCAGCGTCTTCTCTACTCCAGCACCTCTTGTACTGCATGGACTCCATGTTGTGAATGAAATGTGATCATATGACCATGTGACGAAAACGTCTGGGTTCGCAGAAAACACAACCCGCTACAAACTCGCTCCACCTGTGGTCATTTTATTGCTGTCCAGATGCACGAGCTTTATCAAGGAGTCGCGTAAAAAATTTATTACCGACGTCCCCCTGATAAACTAATCCAATCCAAAAAGGGCTGTAGTCCTCGAGGCTTTTTTTTTTTTTTTTGGTTACTGTGTCTTTAAGGCTGCTCTATGTAAATGAGCTCTGTTCTGAATGGACGGTCGCCTCATGAGTGACATGCAGCAAACTGCACATGAAGAACTGTGTAGAAAAATAATGGCGCCCTATATGTTTATCAGATAATGAAACTGAAGAAGTTGAAAGTCACCAGATCCACAATAGCTTTCAGAATGGTGCATTTTTACTTTCATGTAATATCTATTATAACAAATAGATTAAAAAGGCTGAATTAGAATGAAATGATACTTACTTAAGGGCTGTGCGGCTGCTGTCAGGTCGAATATAGTTGGAACTTCCTTGTCCTTTGACTTAGCCTGCCCTGTATTGCGCTTTATGTAAATGACTGTATAATGGCTGGTATTGTTATTGATGTGAGTGGAGTTGCACTGCCCCCCAGTGGTTATGCCCGAACTCTGGTTGCAAGGTACTCAAAAATGTGTGACTACACACTCTTGAGAAATCCCTTCATTGAAATTTTTTTTCATATAAACCCTTTTGCTGATTTCCTTTATTATTTACACCCTATTTATTATTTTAAGTCATTTACACCACAGTGCTGTTGAATTCTCAAATCTGCCTGGTCAGAACATTACTTTTCTCTAACAGCAGCTCTATTATTGCTCTAATTCAAATCACATGTTTATATCAATGCTCTCCTTCTAATACATTATCGTTTCTATAGTAACACCTCATTTACAGGAACTGTGATAGCAGATGCTCCATATAGTCTAAAGCTAATTATAAACAGACTAAAAAACATGTTATTTAGCAAAGAGAAATGTGTCCTTGCTGATATGGTGAAAATTTCTGAGAGCAGATGTTTATGTAACATTTATAGAAGCAGTCTCCTTTGTCAGTATCAAAGTTTGTAACAGGAAAGTCTTCAGAATGGCAGAGTTTGCAGTTTCCTTCCAAGGCAATGTGACAAGCTGCGTTTTTTTTTTTTTTTGTCTTATTAACTTCAAGAGAGAGAAAAGAACCGTAACTATAAACAGATAAAAAGTGTGAGGATTCTGCCATTAATAAATTTAAAATTGTAATCGTTGGAAGATTGCTGTGGTTTTAGAGGAATAAAAAAGTCATGATGGTAGCAGTAACTCCGCCTTGCGTCAGGCCGCATCACACCACCTGGTTGCTGATTATTTTCCTATAACAGCACACCCCCACAGCACAAGTGTTTTATTCCTTACATAACTAGTGATATCTCTGCTTGCATTCAAGCTGCATATGTTACTCAATCAAAAACATGTAAAAATATAAATGATGTATACAGACTTGGTATAAATGGGCTAGCAGGACTAAACTCCCCTGTCTTTCAAAGAAAAAAAAATACATCAGTATAAGGTTTCAGTTTTGGGATCCTACAAATGGCTGTTAACAAATGTCTTAGAGGGAGTTATTTTGGATTGTTGTGGAACCGAGAGCAACAGTAACAATGGCCATAAGTGACAACTGGGCTGATATTTTTCAGCCCGCTTCACTGACACATCCATACCAACACCACAATTCATGGTGTCATGAGTCATGAGACAAAAGAACAATTCTAAACTATAGAATGCAAATTAGCAGATTTTTGACTCACTGCTGTTCCCAGGCGGCTGAAGGCTGTGTTTGGTCACCGCACACCAGCCCACAGGAAAGATGTCTCTGGAGTCGTAACGGCACCAGTAATCGAACGCTCCTCTCCAGCCGTCGAACATCACAAACACCTCTTCACCTCTGACCTCGCCGATGGTGGCGGGGCAGATGAGGTAGGGGTTCTTCTTGTCCACCGCTTCTAGCTTCATGCCTGGCTTGAAACTATTCTGAGAGGGCCTCTGAGGTTCCTGATTGAAAGATATACACATAATTCTTTTACAAATGTTGGACGTTTCATATAAAAACAGCACAGAAGCACTGAGGAATATATCTGAAATCCTACAATAAACAAGACTGCAAGACAAAGAGGAACACACTTATCCTTTAGTATCAAAACTATGCAGAAATTCTGTTTCCTCTGATTTTTATCTAGGGTTTTTTTTTTGTAAGTTGTACCTTATTTTAAACTCTTGTAGCTTAACTCAAAGATATTTTATGTAATTAAATATGTACAATCATTTAACAGTATAATTATTTCAGTATACCATCACATCCCTGGATACATGACAAGTGCAAGAGTCTGTAATGCGTTTATGAGGAAACTGAATGTTACATAAAACTGAAGAACTAAAAATAGAAAATAGGATTCCAAGATACACAGGTGGACATTAAACCATAACTATTACTTAAGGAATTCAGGTAAATAATTCACCTTTTTGAACGCAGACGCTGGCGCCATTTCTGCCCCATTCAGTGTCCTCAGTAAAAACATGGGCCATGAGGAGGCATTCATCCTGAACCCTAGAGAGTGAGAAAGAAAGATATGTAGCTTTGCATGAGGTATTATACATTCTAAATGAAAACACAAAACCAGCACGGTGTTTCTTCCCTACCCAGCGGGGGCTGCAGCATGTCTCCATTCTTCTCACATGTTCCTATTGGCTGAATATCTGAGGAGTCAACCAGTCTCCAGAAGTCGTTGGTGTTGTCGCTGCCGTCCAAGCGTAGGCGGAGCCTGATGCCCGTTATGCCCATCACTGTGGCGATGCAGACAGAGGTGGAGTTACGAGGGTCGCGAGCCTCCAGCTTCATCCCAGCCTTGAAGTCATTTGTTGGAGGGATGCGAGACTGCAAAAGAGATATGTTAAAATGTACATTTGAAATTTTCACATATATGCACTGTCTTGTGTAAGTATTCATGCACTACTGTAACTGCAGCTAATGGCGGTTCAACTCAGGGGGGTGAATACTTAATACAAAAATATTTTGCACCTTCAAATGACATATTATGTAAATTTACAAAATATACAAAAATTAATTCTGACCAACTACACATGCTCCCAAAGGAATTCTGATCAATGCTGCATGCTCCCGAAGGAATTATAACCGGTCCTACATGCTCCCAAAGGAATTATAGCCAATCCTGCATGCTCCCAAAAGAATTATAGCCAATCCTACATGCTCCCAAAGGAATTATAGCCAATCCTACATGCTCCCACAGGAATTATAGCCAATCCTACATGCTCCCAAAGGAATTATAGCCAATCCTACATGCTCCCAAAGGAATTATAGCCAATCCTACATGCTCCCAAAGGAATTATGACAAATTCTACAAGCTCCCAAAGGAATTCTGACCAATTCTACATGCTACCAAAGGCATTCAGACAAATCCTGTCTGCACCTGAAAGAATTCTGACCAATCCTGCGCACTCCCAAAGTAATTCAAACCAATCCGTTCGCTCACAAAGGAATTCTGACCAATCCCGCGTGCTTCTGAAGGAATTCTGTCCAATGCCACCCACTCCCGAAAGCATTCTGACCAATCCCGCCCACTCCCAAAGGAATTCTGACCAATTCTGACCACTTCCAAAGGGAATTCTGACCAATCATGTCAGCTCCCAAAGGAATTCTGATCAATCCCGTCCACTCATGAAAGTATTCAGACCAATCCAGCTAGCACCCAAAGGAGTTACAATCAAGGTGTGCTGTCCACACCTGAATGAATTTTGACCAATCCCACCCCTTCTCAAAGGAATTCTGACCAATATCTCCCACTCCCACAGTTAAAAGTTGTACAAGAACTTCAAGTGGCACTCATTTTGCCGTCTCACTCTTAAAAAGTTTTGTTTGCTGAAGCCTCTCTGAGAACAGCACCATGTGTTCAGCTACTGATAGTGTGTGAGGAAACAAATACGGACAAAACAAATACGGTTTTATTTTCTCACCTGTCTGAAGCAGCTGGGAGGGGCAGGTGTGGACGACGTCTCCTTCAAATACTCTTCCCATGAGAATGACTCGGGGGCTAAACAGTAAACACACACACACACACACACACACACACGCACAAACATCACAGCTCTGTTTCTGACTCAGGTGTACATAAGAGGGCGCTTTAGTTACAAAATGAAAATTCAAAAGATGTGTGTATCTTATCATCTGACTCCAGTGGTACCGTTTCACAAAAACCTAATTGGCTGACAGAGTGACGTCACATCTTATCTACAGCGTAGGCTATGCCAACATTTAAAGTACCATACAACAACAACAGCATTATAGCACCATAAAACAACAAACAACTCTGTGTGTGACTCAAGCACAGGAACACAACAACTGTACATAAAACTTTCAGTGACTTTGGAAAAATGTGACACACTTTAACTGAATGCCACTATTCCTTCTTTTGTGTTTTCACTATAATATTGAAGCTACAGTGCATACAGATATTATTTGTTAAACATGTAGGTTTTTTGTATAAACATACAATATGTACTGCATTTCCCCAGCATGATAAGTGCTGATCTTGTTTGTTTTGTTTTAAGTTCATGTCATGTGCTTTTGTTTTGACTTTGGTTCTGTCTCCGACCCTGGTCTATCACTGGTGTGTTACCTGACTGTGTTCACCTGTTCTGTGCTTCACCAATGATTAGTCTATTTATGGCCTCTTGTTTCTGTCCTCTGTTACGAAGTCTTATCATACATTCCTAGTGTTAAGTCCAAGCCTTGTTTCCCAGTGCCTTATTTCCTGCTTCTTTGTTTCCTGGTTACGACCTTTGCTTTGCGTCTTTCATGTTTTGATTATGGATTATCCTCATGTTACACTCTCTGGCTGTGTTTTGACACCAGATATGGACTTTGGCCGCTATTTTTTGGCTTCCCCCTAATAAATACCAGTGTGATAAACCATAATAAATACCTAATAAATAAAGTGTGAGTTCACACATTTGTGTCCTACATCTTCTAACCACATGCTACGATATGGCTTAAAGGTACAGCCCCTTCTCTGTCCTTTCACATTTACAACTCTTCCCCTTCTGTTGAAACTGCACATGCCAACTAATGAAAACGAGCAAAGCTAAAAAGCTCTTTCCAGTTGGGGGTGGGGCTTATTTCTGGACCAGAAAAAATACAAACTGTAGCCTGCCATGAAGAACAGTGTTTTTCCAAGGTATTGTTGAAACTGTGCAATTATTACAGGTCCACATTTAACATTACTAATCCCACTGAACTGCAAATTCTTAAATTAAAAAATAAAATATTCAGTTAGGGGCTCCACCAAGACATTTCATAAATTGTAGGACATTTTCTTGGAATATAAAACGACATGTTAAGTTGCCTGCCGCTCCTTAGTTGACTTATGGGTCGCATTTTCGAATGCCTGCAGCTTGAACACATAATTATAATCTTTTCCTGCCTTCTTTTTCTGTTTTGTTATGATATCTATTGTACACTTCGTTTTTCTGGTGGAAATTGTTAACATCATTTACAGCCTAAAAAAAGAGAATAAAAAACATTACTAACCACAACTTTAAGATATACTTTACCACAACAGAGAGATTTTCTAATCCACTCCAGGCACCAGTTGAACGCAGAGTGACTTATGATTGAACTGCAGTTCAACTGGTGCCTGAGGTGGATTTGAACTCACTCTCTGTAATAGCTGGCGAATAATCAGAATGTGAGGTGCGTCACCTTTAACTGGTGGAGGTCCTGTGCTGACAGGAGTACTCCTGCCTGCCTTCTCCTTCTTACTCTCCTTCTGATCTGGAGGATCAAAAGAACAAAGAGGTACTGACATGTTAACACATTAAATGTAAAAGCCTTTAACATGCACTTGATCCCATCAGCATGAATATTCAGACAAATATATAAATGTATAAGGCTAAAAAGTGATAATGTAATGTAATAATGTATGGCATTATTAGCACATCGTGTCTGAACTCCTGACAAAAAAAGTCGAATGTTTTGGCTATGAGATGTGGTCCTCGGTCCTCACATCGCACATAATAGATATTAGAGTCTGGCTAGTGTCTTTATTTTCTCTTGATGTGTTTATAGCCATTAGAGTTTAAGAATTTCGAAGGAAGCACGTGCTAGCCTTCACCCTTCCCTGGTTGGTAGCTGTCATATGATAGCTAGCTAGATGCTGATGTGTGCAGAAGGTGGGATTCTAGATGAGTAGCATTGGTATACATATGGCATCAAGGTACGTTGCAATTAGGCATGAGAGAGAATTTTATTGTCTTGAATATCGCAATACAAAAAATGGTGAGATGAATTTTGCTTGTGTATCGTGTATTGCAATATTTCCTTTTAATATTCATTATAGGTTCTTCTTACACACTAGGTGTCAGAAGCAGAGGTAGTAGCATACAGAGCACGAGGTTTGTGAATGGGAACCTAACTGCCTCAAAGCATGCTTACTTAAAGTCCAAAAAGTTAAGCTAATCAGATAGAAGCATTATGGCACTTGGGTCAAACACAAGGCCGCAGCCTTGTTTCATTTGGCCTGCATGAACTTGGAAATAATAATACCGAAACGGCCCATAATATGCTACTGCTCAACATTTTCACACTATCTAGAATTCACAGCACGTACAGAGCGTAGCCATCCGAAGGGCAGTTACCGTAAACCGTCGTATATACGTGCACTCTGGTTTCTATCACGGCTGGCTTGACCGCTGTCTGAAACGTAGGTTAAAATCAACGCCTCTGTGCTGCACTTGATTTAAGTCACACTCACGTCCAAAACGATTCAGAAGTAGTGCTGGCAGTGCCATGTTGCCAATGTCATGTTTCACTTTATTACAGTGAAAAAGATTAAAACAACATTTTACTAACAAGGAAAGATTACACCTTATATTATAAATCCGAATCTACTTTTCTTCCAATACAATGTATTGATATTGCAGTGGTTTGATTTGTTGTCATTACAAAATAAATGCATTAAAATTTCATATTTTATTCATGTCAATATCATCTCGTGTTAATATCGTCTCATGAAGCCTGTATCGGGATATGTCTTGAGGCGTGGCTTTAGTGCATTGTCTTGTACCTAGGTGCAACAACGTGAAGGGTGTTACGTTTAAAAATAGCAACATCAACCAAATGAAAACTTTTTAAAATGTCAATAAGGAGTATATAAGGCAGATAATAAGGTCAATAAGGAGTTTTTTTTTTCTTTTCTGGTTGATGAACCTATTTTTTGTCCTTGGGCAATTCCCTGACATGATATCTGCTAGGTACCTGGGCTACTAATATGTTAAAACACACAAATACAAACACATTTAAACCCACAAACGTGTATTCACATCCAGAATGTAGTTACATAGGCGTTACATGTCCAGATATAAACAACTGATATATGAGGTGTGAGACATGACGTGTTTAAATGTCAGTGCGTTACAGGCTTGTGGTTTCACCTTTCAGTGCTGTCCTGCCCATGCTGCTCATTGGCTACCGCAGCTCCACAACACTGATCCACTGCTACACAACACACAGATACACACACTGTGGCTCCCAACCTGTAAGACAGAGACAGATACAGAAACTCCATCAGGTGACAGAACAGTAAACCAGAGTTCCTGTCAGTTGCACATGGACTGCTGTCAGCTTCCTCTTTTTAAACCAGCACAGGAATGTGACAGCGCAGATACCTCTCGCTGTAGCATCAACACAGAACGCTCTCCAGCGTGAATGCAAAACACATGGAGAGCACTTCGTTTACTTCCGCATGAGCTGCTAAGGCACAGGAGTGAGAATTTGCCTGCGAACCACGTGAGCACCTGCGGTTCATCGCTGGGAATATCCGAGACGCTCGGATAAATCTGTAGTCTGTTAGAGGGCTCATTTCCATTTTTTAAAATGGAAAGCACTGCACTGTGGCAACTCGCGCCATTATAAAGTGTAAAGTAGAGGTCGAACAATCACCTTAACAGGCAGAGACAAAAAAAACAAATTTAACCACAAAAATCCCAGCATAACTTGGTGGACGGGACGGCTCAATGCCTACAATCTGCAGAAATGTTTTGATTTATAAAGTGTTCAAGCTCGGTTTATTGAATTACTACAAAATTAACATACAAATTAAACAGTCTAAATGCTAGTGAAAAATATTTACCGTTGATCAACTGACTTATTATTTTTTTTTAAAAAAAGAAAATGACAAATCTTACGTACTAATAATTTTAAAAGCATCATCTATCCTGCAATTTGTCAACACAGAAATACAAATGACTTTTTAAAAATAATTTTATTCATGTTTGTTCTGATCGCTGCTTTATCTGGAAAGGCAAAAAAAAAAAGTTTTCTGGTATCTCGTATCAAGAGGTAACCTCTGTGTGTTTAAACAAACTCTTTCAGTTCAGGTTTTTTTTGGTTCCAAAATTACAACACTTCCAGCACCTTTGCTCAATCAAGTATTGTGTATTTTAAAACAACTCTATGCTCTGGATCTTATACCTTTAAACCACTGATATACAGTACAGCTTTGTCTGTACTCCAAGCACGAATATTAGTTCAATGTGAGAAAACCACATAATAAACACAACATGATCTGGCAACACAACAGGGCAACCCACAAAAACCTCAATTACAGACCCACGTTAAAACCAGAAGAAGCTAAAAAACATATAAAGACAAGACTAGGGCTTAGGACAGAGCTGAGCATTTGAATAAATATTTTGCGTTAAAAAAAAAACTCGAGGGTTAGCATGCAACAGGTAAGACTGGAAAAAAACAACAGTCATGGATATAAAGGGAAATAAAACAGGAAGCACTGACCATATAAGGAAAGTAGCAGATAAAACAGGATGGAGTATGAGGGGTAAAAACATACCTCAAAGCAATATGTGGAAGAGTACATTAAAACATATATACACACCCACACACCAACAGTGCTTTGGGTGTGTGTGTGTGTGTGTGTGTGTGTGTGTGTGTGCGTGCATATGTATGTATGTATGTATGTACTGTATATGTATTAATATACACACACACCAAAGCACTGTTGAATTTTCAAATCTATAGTAACAGATCATTCTCAGGGACTTCACTTCAGAGACACTCCATATGATATAAAGCTAATAATAAACAAACAAGCACTTACCGCATCCTTAGTAACGGCCTGGTCAGAGTGGTGGTGATTAAATTAGGCTGATTAGGTTAATTTAAATTTGTTAAAAAGAAAAAAGTCCTGTGTATATTTCTTATTAGAGATGGGACTAATCCAATACCCAGTGTCAGTGTCAGGCCAATACCAGGAAAAGATCGAATATCGGAGAAACCATCGGATAACAGACGGCAAAGACTGGAAATGGATTTGGAAAAGAAATGTATTTTTGGAACTGGACATATGTTTACATATAAAGAGACTTGACTTTTTTTCCATTGTTAGTACTTATTTTATTATATTTTATACTTTATACTTTATTATATTTACAACATAAGTGATTTTTGAGATGAGTTTAACTGTAAAGTGCTTCCTTTAAAAAAAAAAAAAAAAAGCTTTGCAGATTGTAAAGGAAACACTATAGGCTGGGTATCAGCTAAAACTCAAGGTTTCAGTATCAGTATTAGAAAAGAAAAAAGTGGTATTGTGACATCGCTGTCTCTTATTGAGACCGGTGCTGCGCTCGTCACCAAGTACGGGGAGTTTTCCCGCGTCCCACTAGGAAAGATCCGTTTCAATGTCTCTGCAACTCCTATTCCTACTCGGAAAGTCTGAGTTTGTTGAGAGCTCTGACTTCTGTGACAACATTTCAACATGAAGGTGTTCATAGTGAAAAGCAAGAACAAAAAAAATAACAGCAGTTGAAGGTTTTTAAGCAGTCTTTTGCGTTACTGTTTATATTTGAAATCGCTAAATACTGAGTGGTACTTCAAAAAGTGGAAGGTTAATTCGTTTTCTGCAAAATCTTTTGATCAAGCTGCTGTTTCATGTCCTTTTTGAAACTATTAACAGTGAATTATCACATCTACATTAAAAATAAAATCAGCACTCACCAAAGAACTCTTTAAGTCCAGTTTTTGTAGACTTTTGTAGCTTACCGTCAGTATTCATTTTATTTCCGACTTCAGAGGTTGAGTTCGCGTCAACGCTCTAATGTGTAAAGAAGGAAGTTCCGAGTTGGAAAATTCAGAGTTCCCAGTTGTCGTGAACGCAGCGTAATTATGAACTGGAGTGATGTAGCTGAGGTTGAGGAACTGTCAGAGCCAGAATTCACATGCCATTCTGACATTTTCACTTCTGGGTTTTTTCCAGTGTTTCCATGGGCATAGCGGTTTTTTTTAAAAAAAAGCAACAACTCTGGTTTAGGCCACGGCCACTTCGGGTTTAAATCGGAAAACAGATACGGATATCTGCTCAGCAGCTGACGCAGGGTTGATGCTGACGCTGCCATTTCTCTTAATGCTGATGATTGATGATACTGTGCTGTTAACTGTACATTGTGTCAGCATAATGCCTGAGGAAATATCGGAAACAGCAGGTCCGCTCGCTATTCATAATGTGTGTGTGTGTGTGTGTGTGTGTGTGTGTCACATACCGACAGCCCTAATGCCATATTTAGATGATAAGCTATGAAGCTCCAATGTGATTTGTTTGACTATACAATGAGTGCTATACATATTTTGAACCCTTTCTTCAGTTGTCCCTCTAGGAGAACCCTAGACAGACTCTTCCTATCAGAACAGTTTCCAAGTAGATCCCTTTTAAGAGACAAATAAACACTTAAATATTCAACAAGGTGAGTACCAGGAGGGTATAGCTAGATTTCAAAATGACTGACAGGTTCCAGTCATTTGTTTTAGGTCACAAAGTGTTTTATTCGTATTATACCACAGCGATTTGCCAACAATTCAATTTTTTTTTCTTATTAAAGGTGTATTAGGTAAGATTTGAAGTCAAAAAAGGTAAATGGGTGGAGTTAAATAAGATATGAATAATTTTTGTTACTCATTGAGCCTGCCCCTTTTTCTACGCATGTATACAAAGCTCCGCCCCTAAAACTTTTAGTGGTACAATTAGAGTTAACATTAGCAAGGACCGTTATCACATCACTTTCAAGAGCACTCGAACATTCAACTGCTTGAAAGCCGAGCTACAACTCTTAACATATAAACATGAAACTTCTCCTCCGAATGATTTATGAGGATGTGAAGGGGTGTTGGGGGCGTGTCTATAAAATGACTGACAAGAGCCCAATCCAATTACAAACGAACATTCTGGACCAGGAGGCAGGTTTTCAAACTGTTTTTTTTTTTTTTCAGCTTCGTAATAAAGTTGTTCTGAGAAAATGGCTTAAACTATTTTTTTTTATCATTTCTACATAATTGTACTAATACAAAATGAAAAATATTGACTACTGCACCTTTAAAGAATGATACATTTTATACTTTTTATCTGTTTATAGTTACATTTATTGTTACAAAACAAGTTCGTTCCTGTTATCACTCAGCATCTATAAACAATCGTTCCCCCACTTTTCTTGAAACTGTAAACTGCAACATCCCCCATGGTGGAAGACTAATGTTACAGCGTTATCTCTGGCTGTTACAAAGCGCTGACACTGGAGACTCCTTCCATAAATCCTAAACAAACATCTCCTCACAGAAAACTTCACGTAGAGCGTCCGCCGTACGAGGCCCTGTGAAATAGCTGTTACTCTATAAATGATAAATAAGTATATGATCTATCTTGATATTTAAGAATCATAATATTTCAATTTAAAACATCCTCACTACCCCAGTGCCCTATTCAGAAAGTAGTAAAAGGTCCAAAGTCTTTTGAAGTTACTTATTTTGCTCAAATTTTAGAGCAGCATAGCATAAATCATTCAAATGTATGTTCAAATGTAACACCATCAATACCACAATATTCTTCACCAGATAAAAGCTCCATAAAGGTTTGGAAAACACTGTCACTCAGACACTGACAATTTTTCAACAATGTCGTAAAATTTGATTACATCATTATTGTTATACAATTTTTTTTTATTAAAAACAGTCTTTCTTTCCACAAACTGATGTTAAGTTCTGAGGAAGCAGAGATGTCTGGTTTGTGTCTGCCTCACAGATGTCTTTCTTTTTGCATTACGCAACTGAAAAACAGCTTCACTGTATCATAGTGAGCAGCAGACATTATACATCCCACTGTATATACATACAAACACACACACACCCATGCAAGTAAACCACAAAATCCTCATGGGAGCGCGCTTTATGCTCCGCTGTATGTTAACGTCAACCGTCAACGGTGTTCAGCTGCTACAAATTTGTCCGTTTATATTCCCCAGTGTACTATTTTCGTAACATCCTACACACAGAACCTCTAGCAGCATGATCGTGTACGTTGATAGAGAAATCTGAAAGTCTTACAGTTATTATGCTGTGAAGTGTAGATAATAAGAGGTATTTTAGGTGTGGTGGTTCATCTAGAGTGCTTTAGCACGAAAATATGTCACGTTTAACGTTGCTGATCATCCACGAAACAAGTTCCTGTTGTCACTTACTGGTACAAAAAACGCTGACACTGGAGACTCTGTACTCTGTTGTTACTATAGAAACAATAACATATTCGAACTCATGCATTAACATAAACCTGCGATTGTGCCTTGCAGCCGGAACTACTGTCAGATCTGCTGTTGTAGAAAATTAATCAACACCTTCTGACCAATATGTCTAATATAATACAATGCAATTACAGCGACTTTCTCCCGTTCCGCATCCTGTAAAACCCATACTCACTATCGACCATCCCGCTCCACTGTTTCCCTTCCATCCATCTCTGTCGTCCTTGTTGCCGAGGGCGATAAGGATTCCTCTGAGCTAGATGTGTGCGTGTGTGTTTGTATGAGGGGTTGTGTAAATGTGTGTGTGTTAGGGCTGGAAAAAAAAAAACTTTAAAAGCATTCCAGCTACACTTCCTCCCCCAGATTTGGTCTCACACTCCCCTACGCAACATTAGCCACACACACCACCCTGTCTCAATACACTTCAGTTAATATTTATCCATACTGAAACTTTCAGAATATTCCGAAATCTTGTTGGATCCATCACATCGGTGAATCTTATTTACCTGGAATAATGTTTTATAAGCAAAAGTTAGGGGGGGGGATCCTGTTTTCCTACAAGCAGAGGAAGCAGGGAAGTAATACGACGTACGCAAGATGCCGGTTAGTATAAAGGTTAGTGTAGTAACAGTGTAATAGCAATGTAGTAAAAGAACACGGATTATATTATAATGCAGTATCCATGAATAAATACCAACGCTATCAAAAAAAAAAAAAAAATTTAGCAAAATATATATTAGCTAGGAACTCACTTGTTTCTTGGATGTTCTACATCATCAAATGTTACTATAAATGAATAAAAAGCATGACATGCTGTTCTTTGATAAATGCAAAATTGTTATCTTTGGCAAATAGCTGTGGTTTATGAGGAATAAAACATTTCAGATTGTGCAGGTAATCTTAATTAATAAGCAAATAATCAACTTCTAGGTGGTAACAGTAACGCTGTTTTGCATCACCACGCCCATCCTGTCGTTGATTATTTTCCTATAACAGCGTCTTCTGTTCCTTACATACAGCACGTGTCATATACAGCCATGTATATCTATCTGCCCTCTTCCACATACATGAGCTCACAGACACCCATGATTGGCTAGTGTCGCTGTGATTGACAGCGGTGGAGAGAGAGAGAGAGAGAGAGAGAGAGAGTACGCCGTCCCCTGCAATTTTGCTCTCTTGGCTCACGGCCAGATAGCTGTGGCATCATCGGGATTCGAACTCGCAATCTCTTTACTACAGGACGAACGCTTTTCTGTTGCGCCATCCAAAAAAAAAATGTGGGTGGAGTGTTTTTTGGTTTTTTTTCCTTAACAAGTTCACTTGTTTAACATCTCAAATCATGTTCCCAACAACATGCTAGCCTTTGATTTGCTGGAGATGTTTTTGTGGGCGGAGACTGATGTCTTTTTTCCTGTTGGTGTTGCACGTCAGTACACTGTTCCTACTGATGTCAATGGTTTAAAAAAAGAGGTGTGTCTACGATGCTCTCTTACTGACTTTTCTGAGCGTAGACTTTTATCTGCATGCTTTTGTGTCCGCTTATTGTGAGCTTGACCTCGGAATGCTTTTCTGGATCTCTGCTTTTGGATTATCCTTGGCTATTGTTTATTGGGTGTTTTTTAATGGCTGTGAAATGGTACTTCAAATCACTCTGTTTAAATAAACTCCCGCAATCTGATCTGCACCAACCTGTTGTGTCGCACGTGCTACAGAATAAACACAGACTAACAATACACCAGGCGTGCACAGACACTTAAATATTCCTTTACAATGCGCTAGGTGTGCATCTGAATATAAAAATGCTACATACAGCAAGCCAGCGTATATGTGAAAGACAAATGCATCATTATGAAATAATTAAAACTTAATTAAAAAACTTAATACAATAATCAGGAGCTGAATTACACAGCTAAATTAATTGCATATAAATAAATAGCAAGACAATACTAGTCTAAAATAATGAAAATAACTCTCTCTCTCCCTCTCTCTCCCTCTTCCTCTCTCTCTCTCTGTCCCTCTCTCTCTCTCACGTTTAGTGTGCGAGTGTGTGTACCTGTTGTTCCTCATCGTGGCATACACTGGGCTCATCTGCTTTGTGGTAACTCGGGTTTCTGCTCTGCCTTTTTGATGGTTGATGGGTGTCGCTTCGACATGCAACACTTTCTCTCACATCGGAAGAACAAAACCACGACACATCTCATTTCAGAAACATCTGCCTCAAATGCTAAAAACATTAGCCTCCTGTGTAACAAGTACAAAGCCCTAGAACACGATTAGGTAAATGTGACAGCAGTGTTTGTTTTCATGGACGAACTCACATCGAAATCGAAATCGAAAACGTCATCACAGAAGCAGGTTTGGAAGACAAACTGCATTATTGCACATTTGGAGTAATTTGGTGCCTTGAGACGTTTTCAGTAACCGTTCAATCATATTCCAAATGGACACATTTGAAGGCAACATCGAATCGTGACATCCCCGAATACTAGGTTTGGTTTTTTCATAGTTTTCTGTCCTGACTGACACGTCAAACCTAACCTTAATTAAACGCCATACACAGGCTATGAATTTCTTTTTGGCTACACTGATAACAACAAAAACAAATAAATTAGTGTAATAAATGTGCAAAATAATAAAATCGGTACATTGTATAACACTATTTAAAGAAACTGTTGATTCTTGAACTGAGAGCGTGCAGCACGAACGCTCATGTCTGTCAACAGAGCCATTCTTATAGCTCAATGATCAGCTTTCCTTAGATGGAGGATGCTACGTCTACAACAGCATGGGGGAGGTTTTTCCAGGCTGATAATGATCCAGGAGTTGAACCACATGTTCAAACCGGGCCTGTTTTATTTCCCCCTTCTCGATAACTTGTTAGCTCCTGACAACAGCGACTAGCGGGTGTAGTAGTCGACTTGTTTTTTCTAACCCCTAACAAGTAAAGCATTCATTCATTCTCTACAACAGAATCCCAATCTACAGCATATAGCAATGCATATGAATATAATGGCAATATGGATGTTCTGCTCATGTCATCATGTCTACCTTACAGGCATCCTGCAGGAAATCCTGCACCACCACACAAAACGACCTGAACTGCAAGGAAGCAGGCATATTATATTTTCATATCCCCAATTTACCTGATCATATGTAATGGTTTTGTGGTAACTGTAATAATTCATTACTTAAAAAAAAAAAAAAAATCATTCCTAGTGCATGAAGTTGCAGTGCCATGTTTTTCAAGATTTCTGTCTAGTGAACAGACTTCTGGGATGCCTTCAGGAAGAAGGTCACATGAGACACAGCCTTTAAATTTGTCCAAATTTAGAAGAGGACAGATGTCCGTATCTCGCTGTCCAAATGGGACAGACATTAACTGGGTGGTCCAAATGCTGCAATGAAACGCCTTCCAAATGGAATGGCCACATTTTGAAGTGTCCAGGATGACACTTCTTTATTGGGCATGCTGCTGGATTCTGATTGGTCAGAAAGTGTTGTTTCATTTTCTACAACCGCAGCAAATCACAGGTTTTTAGCAATGTGCTTGTTCTAATACATTAGCTAATATGTTATAATATAGGTGATAGAAGGGACTTGTTTTGATTATTAAATTTAACTGTAATTGAGAAAAATCCTGATTTCTTGTTCTTTAACAAAGAACAACATGTTGGCAAGTTGCCTGGGTTGTAAATGGACTAAGAAAATAATTCATGTAATCACTCCACACCTTGTTGTGCTTTATTCCTCAAACACCATACAACCAGTAATTGGCACGACAGATTATGGGAACTCAGGCAACAAATCATTAGATAATACAATTTTTAATTTCATATTTAAAAGCTTTGCTCGCAAATCTCATACATAAACCTACCATCAAGCAGCGTGGGGAGTGAAGGGCGATATTTACGCCGCGTGCACTGCTCACGTACCCTTAGAGACTTATAATTATTGTGAAAAAAAACCTGTTTGACAAACAGAAGGAGAAAGCTGTAAAGGTTTAACACCACTGGTGTTGGAATATGGTGAGATGTTTCAGTGAAACATTTAGCTGAAAACAAGACTTATGTTTTCCATTACCATCACACATTAATTTAATTTGTAACTGCTTGACACAAATTCGGGAAGTGGATTTAATTTTGGCAGCTAAAAGCAGCAGATCATTTGGGAACTCAATTATCATCTAATGGAATGGATCCTGAAGTCACAGCCCTGAAATTAGCCTTAAAAATAAACTGGTGTATATACGTTATATTTTTAAACCCAGATATAAAAACCTGCCAATTCTATTCAGAAGTTTGGTTCATTTATTTCAATGTGGGACTCGAGTTCTGAAAAAAGAATAACACGTATATATTGTCCAGGATTGATCATGGAACCATTCAACCATGTGACCCAACGTGCATGCTGACCATGACATTACCCATTTGTTATTTTTGAAATATTTGTTTTAACGTGTTATTCTTGTATGATTTATAAATGACGAAATCCTTTCAAGGGTTAATCCTCGAGTCCGAGTGTGGAAATGGGTTTCAGTGGGACTTCAGTGCGTCTGCTGTCTGGGTGATGTATAGACGAGCCTGCGGTCAGGCTGGATAAAGCAGAGCGCTACCTCCTCTCACCTGAGCACATGGCAAGCGCACAAGCAGCAGCAAGATCCAGAGAGATCCGCCCTCCGGATATAAAGCCAGAGACAGGACAGATAAAAAGATCAGCTCTCAGTAATGAGGCAAGGAGTGAGGGACGGAGAAAAGAAACAGAGAGAAAGAGAGAGAGAGAGAGAGAGAATATAATGCTATGCATGCAGTGATATTGACTTATATGATATGTGAGGAGTTAAAAGATATTAAAACAAATAATAAATGAGAGGATGGTGCTAATTTTTATTTAGCTTATACCACATTGAATGTAACTATAACTGGATGAAATGTACTACTATCTTGTATTATAATTAATAAAAAAAATCTAATTGATGGTAGTTTGATGTGCTATAAGAGGAATAAACCACTAAGGGGATATGCTGTTTTGGGAAAATAATCAATAATGTGGCCTGACATGAAGCAGAGTTACTGTGACCACTCAGATGTTGATTATTTTCCAATAACAGCATGTCCTGAAATAATTTATTCCAATTTGCACAGCAACAATAACATTTTGCTATTAACTAAAGGGCAACACATAGTACTTTTAGCCATTTGTAGTTACATTTAATGCAACAAGTTAGTTCATGTTATTTTTTTCATCATAGCAGATATTACGAGCCAAAAAAAAAAAAACACAGCCTGTCTTGTTCCAGAGAAACCAAAAAGCACGGACTCCTCTGTCTTGAAGACTTTCACACGGTGGAAAACCTCCTGACTGTTACAAAGTGCTGACACTGGACTTGTGAACCTGTGACTTGTATTACATCGGAAATTCAGTCAGCGCTGCTGTTATAGGAAATGAATCAACAGCTTCTGACCAATCTGAATAGAGAATTCAACATGGCAGTGGTATAACAGCTCATAACAGAGGTAAAGACCAGGCTCTCGCTGTTACCACCTTCCTCACGCTGTGCATCTCCTCCGTAAGTGGTTAAGTAAATAATACCCGGATTCGGAGACTTCCCCTACAGCAGTGTGCGTCAGAAGGCGCCGTGGGCCACGTGCGCGCTGCTGAGGCGGAGTAGTGTGCGTTACTGGATGCAGAAGGTAGCCGGGGGGGACGCATTCCTGAGCCTCACACACAATCAACCCCTCTTTTCTGACTCACTGGGTAACATACCTTTCTCACACACACACACTCTCTCTAAACATCTCTTCTTACACCCCTGTGTAAACGTGATGCACGTTTCTGCATTTCAATCCCATTTTAAATATATAGATAAAATGACAAGCGTAATAGAGGATGTGACTCAATGGGGGGTCATTAAAATAAAAACTTAATGAGAACAGCTTATTGAAAGCAGCAGGCAACCGGTTTGATCGTCTCTCTTTAACTAGAGTGACACCTCCTGTGCCAGGAAAAACGCCAGCTCAGACAACTTAACACCCTGTAGCATTTTTATACACTAGATATACAAGTCAAATATCTACAGGTACTACAGACCAAACAGATCAGCGGTTTATCGAAAAATGGGCTGAATATTCACAGATATTTCCAGTTGCTGAGGATCAAGAACTGAGGTTTTTAATGCAGGAGTCATTATTGTGAGATCTCGTGAGGGGAAATGTGGTTTTAATGAACTGTTTACAACTCTAATGCTGTCGTAGCTCAGCACTAGGAAGGAAGAAGGCCAGCAAGTCAGAAGTATCACTTATAAATGGAAATCTCTACAGATCCAATAATTAGATTTCTTATTTTGTTTTTCTTCTGATTTTAAACCATACACTAATATCATTTTCACACATTACTGATAAGCAATTCTCGAAACTGATTATTCAGAACCTGTTGAAGTTGCTTTCCTACCACAGCAGCTCTGACAATAGTTCCGGCTGTAATTCATATCACAGGTTTATATTAGTTGTAATACGTTATTGTTTCCTCATTCTTTAGCTCATTCACAGGTAGCTGGCCGCTGGATGCTCCACATAATCTAAGGTTAACCATAAACAGGTAGTTGTGGTGAAGTTTTCTGTAAGGGGATGTTTATTTAACAAGTTTTGGAAGGAGTCTCCAGTATCAGTGCTTTGTAACAGTCATTTTTCCACCATTTTTTCCCAGTTTCTCTGTAACATGACAAGCTGTGTGGGTTTTTTTAATCGTCTTATTAACTTCAAGAGAGAGAAAAAATTGAGGCTGTTATAAAATAGGTTATAAAATAGCAGTTAACTTGCCTCATGTTCCAAACACTGCATATAACTATAAATGGATAAAAAATACTAATAAATTGGCCAAATAAAAGGCCAAATTGTCAGCCAACTGCTGTGGTGTAAGAGGAATAAAACACTTCGGGATGTGCTGTTATAGGAAAATAACCATCTTCCAAGTGGTAACAGTAATTCCACATCACACCACTATGTCGCTGATTAATTTCCTATAACACCGCACCCCCCAACATGTTTTTTTCCTTACTAATCAGAGTATACACATTGCTTTATCAAATGATTCTCTTTCGACTTACATTTCAAGCATGAGACGCAAATTATCAATCCATTATTTAAACAGTCACCTAAAATACAACAACCGTACATGATTGTAAAATATAAAACAAATGAAACTATTCTGATAGCAGTGCTACGATAGCGAGACTGTTGACTTCTTTCATTGCTGGTCACATGACATACAATGGTGAAAACATCCTTAAACCAGCCTTCCAGCAGTCATAAACTTGACGTCACGGTCGTGTGTGCAGCGGAAAAAAAAAGTATTATCAATGTGCATCTCAGTGAATGGTTAATAAGAGCTCTTCCTGTTCTATTCTAGTTGTCCTCTTTATGTGTCCGAGATACGCAGCATGCAAATGAGCATCCTGAACACGCTCACGCACTCTACATGAGTGTTTCTGTGTATAAGGCTGATTCACAGCATTCACATGACCCCGAAAACCGAAGCAATATTAGTCACAAAACTTTTAATCATGTGACGTCAGTGGTGAGCAACATCACTTCAAGGTGACCTGGAGGCAAGTTTTCACAAGCGCACTGGAGCATAAAGCAAACATTAATTTAGACCCAAAAATACAGCATTGAATTCCCCAGTTAAAGGTGAAGCACCACTCGAAATCAGAGCACGTGGAACAAGAGTAATGAACTGGCTGGCACTGGTGGGAGGGGGAGCCAATATTTTCCCACACACCCCTAAGTCTTATTTTATTTACTAAAGAACGACACATCTAGCGCTGGTGTCTTGGACTTGAGATGTTTTCTGGATGGACTTGTTCTCCTCTTGGAGTTTTTGGAAATTGTACTAAGTCTCGGACCTCGGTCTCAATAAACACGGTCTTGGTCTGTTTGTGAAAAGAATGGTCATGCTGTCTTTTCTTTTCACATGCACAAAGTTTGACAAGAAGTCATTCCTTCTTCTAGAAAGCAGCATAATCATTGGCGCAATGCACAACTGAAGCCAAGTAGTTGAAGTTAAGACTTTTCCTGAATCTCACTTTTATTTAGACATGATCTTTATTTCGTCTCGCTTTCATTTGGACTCGATCTTGACTCAGCCTCACTTTTATCCGGACCCTATTTCTGTCTCAGCCTCAGTCTTGCTTTCACTTGAAGTTTGGTGAACGTGGGTGGGAATCATTCAAATGTTGAACCCACTTAACCGTTAGACACCTAATCTTGAAAAAAAATCTTATCTTACCTAATGCACCTTTAATGTCGAGTTAGTTACTTTTTAAAGTGAGTAACAAATGAGATTAAAAGCTCTGACATCTGATGATAATGAAGATACTTCGTTGATACTGATGATGAAGACTTTTCAATACTTTGAAAAGTCGCCTTTCTCAAGAAATAAGAGGAGTCTGGATGTGTTTAGACTATCTGTACATCAGTCTTATTCTGAACTCAATGTCCTATTGTGCTCTGAATGTTCTATAAAGAGATTGTTATGACTGTTTTACGAACCAAGTTGAACTGTTTTCCCAGCCAACTTTGAGAAAGTAACTCTGCCAAGTTCATTTCTCACATTAAAAAGAAACATTTTCCTATTTCTTAGTGAAACAGAAAGAAGACACACAAAAAAAAATCCCATTTTCCACGACAGAATGAAATGAATAATACAGCACAGGAAGTGTGATAATAACTTTCGGAAATAGATAGGCCTGAATAAGAAGCTGCTTAATAGGAACTTCATTATCATTTATTACACGCCTTATAAAATATTCATAACATTGTCTTTTGTAATAATAGTGAACTCTTCATCTACAGAAGTGAGAATGAGGAGAAAGATTTCTAGAGCACCAGAGCACTAAAAAGATAAATACTGATAAATTACCATCGTAATAAACGAGCTCAAAAAATGTCAAATCTGATCTGACTTCACTCATGAGAATCACTCTGGAGCTTTCACTGTCCTTTCTGTTCTACTTTAGTTTTTCAGAAGTTAACAATGTGACTGTTGGCTCTTATTAACCGAAATAATGTCTTATATCCAGTATATTGTGTTTTATCAAATGTCTTCAAGCATTGAAGGTGAAATATTACTGCCAGAGTACTCTCATGAGCAAGGACCACTGCAGAGCTGAAATTCACACCAGAACACAGAACATTTATTATTATACACCAAATACTAATATTATTAATAGCAATAGTACCTATTACTGCTGCTGCTACATAGCTACTAGTGCTAAAATTACTATTTAAGTATTTATTATAAATATAATCATCATTATTAGTAGTAGTAGTAGTAGTATTTGAGTATTTTATTATACACTCACATACATATATGTATACACACACACACACACATATATATATATATATATATATATATATATATATATATATATATATATATCTTAGAGCTGCACATGTATTATAAATATTATGTATTATATATATTATAGCGATATGCATATACCAAGGGCTTGTGATAACTGAATGATATTTTAATACTAAGTCACAAAAAGTCAAAGTTTTAGGTTGATTCAGATAGTGGAGAATGCTTTCTTTTCCTCAGAAGAACATGAAACATGTACGGTGGTTGTGTTATTTTCAGTTTTTAAATATATAAATATAACTTCAATTGATTTTACACACTTATAGCATTATCGTACCGCATATCACATTATTTAACAAGTAATCAAATATCACATCGTTCTTCGATGTTGTGCAGCCCAAATATATATCCTAATTATTATTTTAAAATTTTATACACACACACACACACACACACACTCACACACACACACACATATATATATATATATATATATATATATATATATATATATATATAGAGAGAGAGAGAGAGAGAGAGAGAGGGAGAGAGAGAGATTCACACACACACACACATTTATATCAATTATTATTAGTAATAGTAGCAGTACTTTATTTTATTAACAAATAATAATTAACAAATATAAAATTAACATTATTATTTATTATTTTTATATAAGTAATAAACAATTTAAAAGATTTGTTATTGCTATTATTGTTATTATTATTTTATTATGTTATAATTATGATCACTGGTTTTAAATAACTAACAAATATAAAAACACATTATTGTTATTATTATTATTGTTGTTGTTATTATTGTTGTTATTATTATTATCATTGTTGATATTATTGTTGTTGTTGTTGTTGTTGATATTACTAGCTCGTGGCAGCAGCAGCAGCAGTAGCAGTAGATGGTAAAAGGGGTTTATTTTGAGGAAAGTCCTCTCTGCAGTGTGAATCAGAGAGTCTCTTCAGTAAAATCTGAACTTTATCTGGGGAGAGCCGCGCGCGCGCGCATGTCATCCGGCCTGCTCAGTGACGACTCGGCTGAAGTCGCGCTCAGAGGAAACGTCATCACGACAAGCCTTATTACACATCAACAACAAAATAGCACGTCCGGCTAAAACTGAGTAAAAGTGCGTCCTGAGAGAGAGAGCACACACACACACACACACATACACACGCACTCCTCCCCGAGCTGAAGAGCCAGCCGCGCATGAAGGCCTTATTACGGCTTTATGAAGGTTCACAGCGGGGTGGACGCCCATCAGCAGCTCCCACTTTGGAAATAAGATGAGAAATCCATCGCGACGCGGTGAAACTGTTTACACTGAAGCTCTGGTGTAAAAGCTCCTCACACACACACACAGCAGCAGCAGATCCTCCTCACACACACACACTGCAGCTTCACACAGCCAGCCGACCCACACACACACACAAAGCCGACACCTACCTGGGCGAATTTGTCGAAATTGAAGCAGATCTCAGTACTTTTCGCAAGACCTCGCCGCCATATTTCGATAACCTCTGTGCGCGTGCGCATGCGCAGCAGCGAACATCGAGCCGCGTTACGTTTTGGACTTTCCACTGAAACCGCCGCTACAGCGTTATTTCTCCCACCCGTATTCAGGCAAGCCACGCCCCCTGCGCGCTGATTGGCTACTGTTACACTCTTACCAGCCTGAAAACAAATTACTAACAGCAGTGACAACATTTACTGTGTTTTAATCTCACACTCTATATATATTTTACAGTGAAATATATATATATATATATATATATATATATATTTTTTCCTTCTTGGAATTATGTTTGTTTGTTTGTTTGTTTGTTTGTTTACAAAGAGTGCTCTTCAGTTGCAGCTCACATGTAGATCTGGGTTTATTTCTTTATTTATATATTTGTTTGCTATTTATTCTTGGAATATTTCTGTTATTTATTTGTTTGTTTGTTTGTTGTTTGTTTATTTTTGTTTTGTTTATTACTTAGACTGATCTGTGTTTATTATATTTAATAATATATATATATTATTTCTATTTATATAATATTTTTTATTATTCAATCTTTCTATTTTTAATTAATTAATTTATTTGTTTATCTGTATTTATATTTATTTTTTTAATTCACCACGAGCATTCCTCAGTAACAACTCGCATTACACAAGTAGATTGATCCAGGTTTATTTATTCACTGTATGTTTTTATGTTTATTTTTTATTTATTCTTGGAATTATTTGTTTCATTTGTTTGTTTGTTTACTTGCTAAAAGATAGCATTCACAGTTTTAAAATTGACCTCTAGTTTACAAATTATCAATAAATACAATAAAGAAATAAAAAAACAAACTTTTAAATAAACAGACAAACACACACACACACACACACACACATGCAGAAATTAGAGATGAAATGAAACCCAAATCCTGCAACAAATAAGAATATGAGGCAAAATCAGCAGAGATTTCCTTTAAAAGAACCAAAAGAGAGAGAGAGTAAAGTTTTAGCACCCAATCTCTTGCTCTCCAGACCTGATCTGAAGATGCCACAGTTCAGGAGATCAGAAAGAGGTTAATTACTGAAACTATTAATATCATATTCAGAAAGGCAGATGAAAATGTTTGAGTTTCTGTTTCTGTTTGTTCATTATTAATCATTTATTATAGAATATTAACATAAAATTGCATTAAAGTGGTTTTAAAATGATTCTCCAGTAGTTCTTTAGATTTCTTATCTTTCAAAAAGTGCTTTACTTCAAACCCTGGTGTGGAAACACCTACAGGCCTAAAATTTGTTTATTTATTTATTTATATAAAGGTTTGCATTATTTGAGCAGACTTTGAGCGTATAACAAAGCTGAAACCTGACACTAAACGTGTTGATGTATTCATTTCCTTGTCTTATGTATTTTCTAAAGTGTCTGCAAACATTTGCATGACTTTTAATTCCATGACTTTTAATGTACATTGATGTAGACTTCTCTATAAAACATAAAAGAAGTAGCTGGAAGATGTTATAAATGAAGAAATTCCACAAAATATACTTCATAATGTTTTACTGTATACTTATTACCAAAGACACACATTATTACCAAAAAAAAAAAAATTTGTTTTGGACTGAAACTCATGAATTAGCTCCTAAATAATAATTTCACAAAGAATTTTCACAAACCCATAAGTTTCATTAATATCTTCCCTGAAAATATACTGTATTGGAATGAAACTGCAATGTGATGGTACCTGATTTCACCACATGGTGGCGCTAATAACTTATAAAATGCAGGAAATGAAGAAATGAAGAAGCTTCAGTCCATCTGAACCTCTCTGGGTTTTACAGCTGAAAGTACTCATTAAAAAATCTGCCATCATTCATTTAACTGACATGAATTCACACGAGAGGCTGTATGGCTGTCAGTAATGTTAATATGTTAATCTCTGTTACCTCAATAATTATGTTTATGCTAATTATGCTAATTAGAATATGCAAATGAAGCCATGTTCTTCCAGTTGTAGGTGTTGTGTAAAATTCAAAATAAAACCCAGTGACATGAAGAACTTTATCTCTGGATGTGTGTGTTTAAATCCAGACTCAAAACTTATCACTTCTTTAGCTTTCATTATTCATTGTTATTACTGTTTTTTTTTTAAATGCTTTAACTTTTCATGGTTTGTTATAACGTTCGTAAAATTATAATGAATGTATTAATGATTATAGAATATTTAATTATGTTTTTATTATCTTAATATTATCTTAATCTTGTATGTGTAAAGTAGTGTGAGATTTTTGGATTATTTTAAATGCAATGATTCAATTCTATTCAAATTTACTTATATACTGCATTTAACAATGGACACAGAATAACTTTATAGAAATCTGAATATAGAATATTTATCACTAATGATGATGCCTTGTTGTTGTTATATAAAATAATAATAATAATAAAAATAATAATAATAATAATAATAATAATAATAATAATAATAATTATTATTATTATTATTATTATTATTATTATTATTATTATTATTATTATATTTGTATTTATTTATTTATTTATTTATTTTGGCAGACTTGCTATTACTATTGATTATTATTATTATTATTATTATTATTATTATTATTATTGTTATTATTATTATTATTATTATTTTCCAACAGTTGCTATTACTATTACTTTTGCTGTTTTAACTTTTTTTTTCCCCCACTTGGCAGAATCAAGAATCAAACCTGAAAATAAAACTCTTTTGCATTTTGAACAATAACTGCAATAATAATTTAATTTAAAAAGAATTAAAATAAAGTCACAGCACGCGCTTCTGGTCTTCTGATTTACAGAACTCTATTTTGACAAGTCCGGCGAGGAGACGTAACCATGGTCCCAAGTCCCGCCCCCCTAGCGGCTGATCTGTGTCCCGGTTGGCTGGTTCGAGCAGAGGCGTGCGCGTGCGGAACACGGTGGTCCGTTCTGATTGGCCGAAGTTACGTCGCTCAAGATAACTGTTGCTATCAGCTCTCCAGTGCGATGACAACTGCGCGTGAGGATCCTGAAGTATGCAGCAGCGGCGGCAGCAGCAGCAGTGGAGATGTGGTGCTGTGCTCCAGCCTGGAGGACTGAGCGCTCACACCTTCCTCTGAATCCCCCGCACTATGCGTGAGTATGCTTTCCTTCCGCTGCCTCCACCACGGATTTATTGTTCTGCTTTAGGCTCTGTGGCTAAAATAGCCTGCAGAATGATCAAGAACGCCTTATTCACTTCAGCCTTAAAACTAACACGGAGCGGATGTGGCTGAAAATATAGCAGCAACACCAGAAGGCTTTATTGTTATTCTTCTTATTAACAATAATGTTATGTATGTAATTTTTTTCTTCCCAGCCTCACCGACTGGCTTTCATAATTACTGAGTAGGCTGCTGTTACTGACGTACTTAACATCACTTTGTGTAGTGATAACTACACAACTACACAGCTATCAGCCATACATTATAAATTATACATCATTTCCTCATTCTGTGCTGTATATGTGTTAAAAGATCCCTAGATCACAGCTGTGTTAATAGTCAGGTTATACTGCATGTGCCTGGTCGTTGCAGTGTAATACTGCTGTTCAGCACAGTCTCACACCTACGCACTTCCAGCCTATTGCGTCGCAAACCAAAACAGAGTTGCAACACTGAACCGACTCTCTGACTCGCGGATCCAACTGATTCACAGCCTAGCCCATCTCCTCACCACCTCCCCCCAAAAAAAGGGGGAAGTGATCAAGCTCAATCCAAGCCCTGTGTAGGCTCCTGGAGGTCAGGATGACATCATGTAGGTCACTTGATCATGGAAGGTGGTGAAGATGTGGACCTTGCTTCAGCACACGAATCCCAGCAAAAGCCCACAAGGTGTAATTAGGCTGTAAGATGACTGCTGTGGTGACTCACAGTCCAATCATTAAGAAGCAAACCTAAAAACTCGAACGCGTCAAACCTGAAGAGCAGCGTTCAGGGATGTCTTTGAATTCCAGAAAAATGGTTACGAAGAACTCAGCTTTATTTCCAGCCTGCTTTTCTTCTGGGTGAGATTAACGTCTTGAGGAGCTGTCTTTAAGATTGTATCATCTCAGGACCTGGGCTGCTCTGGATCTCTGGAATGGTATGAGGCTAGATTTGACATATGTTGACTAACACATCGTAAATGTCAACACGGGACACGTGTCTTAGAACACGTCACCATCGTGCGTGAGATATTTCACGGCTTAGCAGCCATAGACCTTGTAGAAGCTCGACTCGTTCGTGAATGGCAGGTACAAATGGACTAGCAATAGGATCCCACAGGTTTCCATTAATGTTTTTCACATCCACAAGAGCTTATTAAAAGCCTTAACGCCGATTATTTTGGATTTTGTTTATGCAACCTGAGCACAGTAGCAGCATCGTAAGAAAAATGCACAGAATGTTATGAAGAAGCGAGAAGCAAGGCTGAGGCTGATTTCTTTCTAGCCCAGACTGTAGATTCATGCAGTATATCAGTGACAATCATGTCAGGTGATTACACAGGTGAGTGACACACCCCCTAGATCTAGATCTTTACTCTCCATTTGGGCTGATATCTTGAAGCCTGCATCTGTAGCATGTCATCAGCAGTGTGAAATATAGTAGCAGGTGTAATGTTTACCAAGTTTGCTTTCAGCAGAAACGTGGCATGAACCCAGTAGATGGACATGAAAATAAAAATCCTGAAATCAGTCAGTGTCCAAAATGGAAAAACGAACCTCCGTTGCATTCCTGCTCATCTCGGCCACCTTTGCTGTACGTTCCTACTGTACTCAGAGCTGAAGATGCATCTGCACTTCTGCTCTTCTTCTTGTAGTCGATCAGTGCTGCTTCTGTGGTGTTGTGCACAATGAGGAACGGAGCCAGGAATCATTTTTGAACCTATTTGTGCTCGTTCTGGCTTCTGTTATATAAGGTAGGAGGATGATTCATCGATTAAACCTAAAGTTAGTGAGGGTTTTTTTCTCTTTAAATTTGGCCTTTGCTTTTGTAAAGTTGATCATTAAGAAGCAAACATGTATTTACATTCTCAAAGCTGTTATTTGAAAAGCTATTATCAGTGTATCTTCAATGTACATGCACATGCAGAAAGTCAGAATGGGATTTTTTTTCTTTACATGTGTATTTGGCTGGCTTTTGCAGTGTGAATTTGCTTTGTGTCTTACAAAACTCAGTTTTTGCTACACATATTTTAGAGGGCATTATAGGACTGTGTAGTTAAACATTAATAGAGCATACATGCCACCTGTACATAAAACCTAGACAAAGGACTTTTTTCCAGTTGGTTCTCTTTACTGTAATTCCCTGTTTCACTCTTTTACCAACTCTGCTGCTCTGATTATTATTCAAATTTGCTCTGGAGGAAAGACCTAAAAGTGAGCAGTGTGTTAAAATAACAATTTAGTCGCATGCTTGGGTTCCATAGATTTGCAGTACTACAATTATTACAAGTAGATACTCTAAAATTATGTATATTATTTCAATTTATGGAATAACTTATGGAATGTTTGACTACTCTAATGATGATCTGCTTATAATGCAAATAATATAGGAAATTATATAGGAAAATAATCAACAACGGGGTGGTATGAGTTACTGTTCCACCCAGAAGTTGATTAATTTCCTATAACAGCATGTGCCATAATATTTTATTTCTCTTCTATCATAACAATTTGGCAACAATTAGATTTTTTATTAATTAAGAACAACATTTACTCCTTATCCATTTATAGTTCTGTTTAATGTTGTGGACCATCTAGAAAACAAGTTACTTCCTCTTATCAAGTGATGTACGTTATAAACGGCTATAAACACGCAGCTATGAACAGTCATTCTGTCCCCAGGCTCTCGTTTCTCTCTCTTGAATTTAATAAGACAAAAAAAAATCTCAGCTTGTCAAGCTACAGAGAAACTGGGAAGATAAATGTTAAATAAACATGTCCTTACAGAAAACACCACAATATCAACAGTTCACTTTTTTCGTATTAAATAACGTTTTTATTTCATTCATTTATTGTTAGCATTAGATTATGTCGAGCTGTACAAGTTTCTATGGATTAGCTGTTAGTATAGAAACTCTATCATACTAGAATGAGCACATTAATATAAACCTTTGATCTGAATGACAGCTGTAACTACCGTCAATCAACACCTTCTGACCAACACTTTGTTATAGATTTGAGAAGTCAACAACTACAATGATTTATAGAGTATTCAGCTATATTCAGCCTACATGATGCTGCCATAGGCTGCCGTTTGGTCAGTCTTTGTTCTTGTGAGATATGTGAGATACTTGTAATAGCTGAGGACCTGAGTATCTTCTCAATCCAGGCTTTTTTTTCCCACTCAGAAGGTTTATTTCAGTAAGAGCTTTGTTCCCGTTTGCAGTATTACCACTTAACCAACCTTGCTGAATCCGATATTGATGGACATAACTCTTCTTTTGTTATATTAATGAAAGCACTTCAACTTGAAATAAATTTAGAAACAAAGAGTAGTCTATACCTTGTCAAAGGAGAAGGATTTAGTCCTTTTATGGTAATGGGTGCTGCATTCAGGCCGTAGCCTATTTCTTAGTAAATGAGGCTGTTTATTACTAAGCTCTTCAAATTGTTCAATTTCAAATTGCCTTCAAATTATACTTGAGTACCCTGAATGAAATAAATAGATGTTTTTTGTATTTTTTGTTCTTTATGAATTTTAGATTTGCATTTGTTGCTTATTAGAACTTATGATTATTTCCTTCTAATATGCATTAGAATGATGTAATCACGAATCATAGATTTAGGATCAGATTTTACAGTAATGTCTGTCCCTGTTGTGAACGCAAAAGACTAAGCAGAGTTGAAATGATTCCTTTGTGGACTTTATTAAATACACAAAAGGTTAAGCAGCCGATAACAGATTCATAGTGTTTGGATCACAGTCTATTATATATTATGTTGAAACCAAAGAGCACAGGCCAACAGGTATAAGGGTATTCCAAATGCACAAATGAGGTCAATAACATATAGAGAATCGCCTAGAGAAATGGCGTATACTTACAAATGAATTAACAAGACTTCATTAAACATAGGACACTAACAAGTGTCATGTGAATCAAATCATAAGAATCTTAATTAAGAATTAATAACCATACAGTGTCATGGTAGAGTGGTGGGTAGTACTGCTGCCTCACAGTTTCAGGGTCCCCATTTCGATCCTGAGCTCAAGCTATTGTTTGTGTGGACAATGGACTGGCATCCCACTCAGGGTGTATTCCAGTATCACAGCCTGTGTTTCCTGCATAGTCTCTGGATCAAACACAACCCTGACCAGGATAAACCAGATTTTAGAGGTTGCCCCCTCTTGTTGCTGAGTGTGGTTGCTAATCTACCCCCAAACTAGTGGCTTCTGAAACCAATCCCCCGACATTAGGGCCTAGGGTCTGGGAGTGACACTGTCTAGATGATTTCTGAGTGATGGGATTTCTGAGTGATGGGTTACTGTGTCCCTTTCCAGTCAATGAGGTAATACAGATGTTGACCAAGAGAGAACCGCATCAAGTAAAGTTGGCTGCCCTCTACATCCATTACAGGAGGTGGCTCAGCTCCAGATGTGGGTTCTTGTGCAGGAGAGACATGATTGAGCAGAGACTCATAGGAGAGATATGAGGGGAGTGGTGGATCCTAAAAATTGTATTGATGATGATAAACTTAAGAAAAGACATAATTTATGTTCAGTTGTTTGCAAAAGGCTTTCCATGCATAGGATATAATCTGTCAATATCCTTAGTGCACAAAATGGAATACCATCTGAACATCTACAGAACATCTGCTGGTTACATGGCTGTGGAAAGTTTAGCAACAGATGCAGAATCTGTCATTTATGATCGATATTGGGAAAATATACTGTTATATTTGACTTTGGTTTAGGCACTTCAAAATATACACCTCAGGGTTCTAGACTGGGTAGAAATGATGCAGGATTAAGTTTAATACTTCTGCTGTAAGAGATGGCCAGCAGGACCTACGGCATAAAAGAGCCAACATGCACTGAATGCCTGCAGGCCTGAAATGACACTGCACTGTAAACTGAGGACATAGGTTTTAGTTGGGGGTCCAGTAGTGCTGGGTAGTTGAGTAGTGCTCATATAAGGAGGACAGGGCATCTACTTTGGCATTAATGGAATCTGGTCTATAGGTAAGTATGATGCCAAAAAGCATAAAGAATAAATAGTACCCATCATGCCTGTTGAGGATTGAAACTTTTGGCAGCTCTTCCATATTCTAGGTGTCTAATTGTGAGCCAGTGGCTCCACTCTTCCAGGGCTGCTCTTTAAAAAAGCTGTTATTCCCAACATCTTCCATGGCACTGTGACAGAATGGCTCCTTAGCTGGCCTTGGAGGCATCCACCTCCATAATCCACCTCCTGTAAATGGCAAGGAGGGATCATGGTGTCTTAGGATGGAGGTGCTTCTTTAGAGAGCAACGTGAGAGTTACGGCTCTGAAATAAACCCTCTTATCAAGTGGGATTAAACGTTAGCAATCCCCAGGACCTTGTAACTCATTGAAAGCATGGAGTGGTGGCCAGTTAGTGACAGCTTTTAATTTCCCCTTATCAGTTTGCCCAGCTTGTGTGCAGAGAATATATCAAAGGAAATAGATGGTGGGTTTGTAAAACTCACACTTCTTTAGTTTGGCATACAGACTGTCTTACATAAAACACCGGAGCACGCACAGGAGACAAGTATGTCTTCTGATATGTAATAGATTAATATGTTCTCTATGTAATATGCCATCCACCTATTTAGCATATGTCTAAGGATTTGTTAACAACCGTTGGGAAGGCGGTTGTAGTGGGTTGTAGTGCCCAGAGAAAATGATAGCTGTTCCATTTATGAATGCAAATTAATTTTGAAGTGCTGCAAATGTCTGTCCTCTTACCTGTTCTGAGGTGATAAGTCTTAAGGGTCATGGGTAATGGTGATTTACTTTGTTGGAATTTAGGCCCCTACAGTCAACGTAGGGTGAAAAAAAACCTAAAAAAAAACCGAAAAAGCATGCCGCTGCTGGGGAAGTCAAGTGCTGTTTTTTTATGTACTTCTCCATGGCCAGAAATTCAGGTAATGCTTACCTGTGCAGGTATGAAGCAGCTGGTAAAAGATTAACGGCACAGTCCTAAAGCCTGTAAGGGAGCAGTTGCACCAATTTGCTTCATCGCAGTCAGATCTTGATATGCAGGAGGCGTATCAAGGCATTTTCTTATCCAGTTCTGAACTTTATGAAAACTCTAAAGAATTCCACTTTGTTCAATAAAACATCAGGATTTTTCTAGGATATCCATAGGAATCTGAGTGCTACAGGCCTTTAAGGTGATTGGATGACTATCAAATGTATATTCTTTAGTAGCAGGCCAGTGCATAGGGTGATAGTGATTTGGTCTTGTGTATCCTTTAAGAGTGGAAAGAGTATCAAGAGCAAGTAACCACTGCCACTAGCAGACAAGAACAGTCTGTTCTAATTGGATGTTTGTTTGTTTGGCTAGATCCTGGTCGATGAAGTTCCCATTGATTCTGAATCAACAATGCAGAATCCTTTCCTTGTTTCAAAGACAGCAGTTGCTCACCTACTGACCCTGCCACCTCAAGGAAGAGCTGTGTGAATGGTGGAAATGACGGCCTCAGATATTGCTTTTGAATTCTAGTTGGACCCCTTGTGAAAGCTCTTTCAGTAAGAAAGATGAGGTTGAAGTAAATTATTGTCTTATTTGTGGTAGCCAGTAGTCTGGCAGCTGAGATTTATTCCACATTGCATCAGAAACCCCTCGCAATTCCCAGAGGTGTCTGGTGATTCTCTGCATACGTTGTGAACAAGCCTCCGGGCTCCTTCAGGCTTCCCCTGTGCATACATAGCTGTTTGGAGTTCCACTGAGCGCACTGTCTCAGGCTGATTGTCCTGGAGATCTGGAAATCTGACGGATCACCTTTATCCCATTGTGAAACATTTCGATCCTGATAGGAGTGGTCTCTTCCAGGATGACCCTGTCCCCATTCACAGGGCTCAAGCGATATGGTTTGACCTGGTTGATTGTATGCGATGGCCTTCACAGTCACCAGATGGCAACCCAATTGAACACCTATGGGAGATTTTGCAGTTGAGATTTTGCAGACAAAGCTCTCCACCACCATCTTCAAAATACCAACTGAGGGAAATTCTAATGGAAAAAGTGTCCATGCAGTACCATTCCAGAGACTTGTAGAATGTTCACTGTGGCTCATCATGGCCCAACACCATTTTAACACACACATTGCATTTTCCTGATTATCAGCCCATGCTTAGCAAAGAATAGTAAAGAAAAGAATAGTATAGAAAAATGCACTCATATTAATAGGGATACATTTTTTTTTCATGAATATCATTATTAGCTGATACTGATACTGATGCCAAATTGAGTAATCAACTTATTAATTAGTTAGACACATAATGGAACTCTGTTTATGTTTCCCTGGTGTACATAGTGGACATGAAGAGTGCATGTGCGTGTTTATGCACTTAGGCTACTAAACTTTATAATATTAGCTAGTTGATTTTCAATGAAGTGCATTAGCTAGCTATATTAGTTATCTTGAAATGGTGGGCAGATTTTGTTTCACTTAGGAAAAGTATTTCTGGACAGCTATACAGTCTCCACTGCATTGTAATCCCTTGTTGTTAATGACCGATAGTGGTCGATTGTCAAGAACAACATACTGGGTAAGAGCTGTTATTTTCACTCAACTGGAGACATTTTTTCTCGCCTGCCCGGCATTTGCTACAGCTAGCTGCTGCTGTGTACTGCTAGCAATGAACTCCATGTGCTGAGTTTTATGTTTAAGATGTTTTAATGGTTGCTTGTATTGTAGGAAGATGCTGTAGTTCCTCCTATATATTGTCTCAGAGCACAGTTTTGCAGTGTGCTTTGTTTTGATCGTGAAATGCGTCCACATTGCTGTTATTTTGTTTCGTCTGTTTGTACATGAGTAATAGTATTACTTGGAGTCAGATGTTGGTATCGGGGAATTCTTTTTTTTACAAGTGTGAGTAAATGAGCACTGAATGATAACGATACAAGTAACGATTCACAATGAAACGTGATTCACCGTATTTGAAATACCGCATTTATAGCATGGTGTACATATTGCTAAGTACATTGAATGAGTCCCACTGAAAAGCATGAACTAAGAATGAACTCAGAATGAAATAATTTTCACAGAGAACTGCATTCAGAATAGACCATCAGATTTCACATTCACTCCTGTTTTCCTTTTTATGTTTTTCTTATTTTTTAAGAACGGAAACCTTTTTAGATGCATACTGGAAGACAGAAGCTATCTGATTAACTGACCCACCTTTTTAAATTCTGCTTATGATGCAGATTATTTGACTAAAAATGCTTTTATTCATTCTTTGTTTGAACACCACATACCACATACACAGTCCTACCGAATGCAGTTATTTGATAAAATGAGAAAAAAATATTACTGAATTATTCTTATTAGAGGCTGAGCTTGGCATCAGTGGTTCTGATTAACAACTCTGTCGTCAAACAAACCCATTTGCATGGCGTGTGTCGGAGCCGATTCACCACCGGCCCTCTCGCGTTGAGCAATGTCATGCCTCTGGACGGTGCAAATGAGTAGCATCGTGTTCTTCCTCTGCCTCAACATCGCCTGGGAAAGGATGGATGCTGAATTCTGTCCTCAAAGTGGTGGTAGATAGAGAGAGTCATGTTGACTGCACATGAACATATTATTATGACTTGACATTTTGAGAGCAATTAAGCTCATTTTGAGTCAATTACTTATGTTTCGTATATGTGTGTGGGTGACATCAAAGACAATGTAGATGTTCTTGCTTGTGGGTTTGACAACATGATCATTTTTCACGCACTATGACTAATCTAAATGCCTTTTATTAACTTGCCTTACCTTTCTCTCTCTCGCAATCCTGACAGCAAGAAAAAAAATGTAAAGGAAAAATCCACCCTTGACAACCTCCATATTCATTTTTATAATCAGTGAAAATGATTAAACTCTGAACCGACATTTTTGGTTTAAACGTTTTTCATCGACATGTTGGTCTATCTGCTGATTGTGGATTTAGCCCTCATTTCATCTCTACATAAAGAGAGTGATGCAGCGGAGCTTTAGCCCTTTAGTTTGTCCAGCTTTCTCACTGCCTCATCTGTACACTCGGCTCGAACAGAGCAGCTCCCGAAGCTTCAACTTTCATGCTGACATTGTGTTCATCATCTCGTAGATCACTATCTAGCCAAGCCAAGTCTCTGCAGTAACTCAGCGCAACTGCGTCATCTAGCTGCATTGAATTATGGGACTTTGAGTTCAGCCTTTGCAACAACGTTTCCACTACGGCTTTGCTGGATTTCTCGTTAATATGACCGCTGGCACTTGCCTTCAGTAATGTAGAGGGCTGGGATGGAACAGGCTTTAACACAGCTTTGTGTTTTTCCTCGGCAGTCGTCTTGATATGATCACGGCTCACAGTGTCAGACATTTCTAAAGGTCATTTTTAATAGCTAATGATCGCTTCTTTGTGTCTGTGTTCTGTATTTCACCGGCTCTCTGCTTCTGCGAAGAAGTCTCACCTGAATAGCTAACGCTGAAATACCGTTTACGGAATATTTGTTTTGTGGAAAGTAAATAGGATTTTCCACCCAAAGCCTTTTTTTCAAGGCTAGCAAAGAAGTCACCAATTTTGCAAGAAGCAATCCCGCTCCTGTGAGTCACAGGTGTGTGGAATGAATGAAGCAGGATTTTTATATTTTCCCATTCTGCCATCTTAAAGTGCCAAATCAATCCTCACTTCCACTCGTAGTCATAGACGTTTAGCAGATTCAGATATCTCTGTGGAGATTAAGCAGGCTGGAACGAAGTCACCTGACGCTTTCTCTGAGTCAGTGTTACGCAATCATTTTCATTCAGCAGTGACCTCAAACCTCTTGCACACACTCACAATTCATGAAGAGGCATGTTTACCTCTTTCAGGAAGGAAAAGGAGGAGGAGGGGTGTTTTCCTGAATCTGCTTCCTCTGCTTAGAGCTAGCAGCAGGCACACTGAGAGAGACAGAAACGGAATAATGCTAGATGGGGAATTAAACCTCTTTTCTCTTGTCAGATGAGATGAAAAGGAAGGATGCATGGTGAACGTATCATTTGTTTTTTTTAAAGATAAATTCATGTCTTAGACCTTAGGTGTGTGAAGACAGCTTCTGAAAAATTAATGGAATTGGAAGCTGTCTCGGAAATGTGATCTCTCTATCATGTTAATGTAAGAAATAAAACTTAGGGGGCATGCTGTTATAGGAAAATAATCAATGACAAGGTGATGGGATGCGCCCCAATGCTTTATCACCCCAAAGTAGGTTTTTTTTTTTGTTTGTTTGTTTTTTTTGCAATAACAGCATGACCAGTGTTTTATTCCTCTTATACCACAGCAATTTGCCAGTCACCACCGCTTTTAATCTGACTGTTACAAAGCACTGACACTGGAGACTCCTTCCAAAAATGTTAAATAAATATGTCTTTTTCTATGTTTTCACATTTTATAAAAAAAAATGTTACATTCTCAAATGTTATATAAGATAATATAGAAAGTGTAGACTGATAAAGCAGAAAAAAATGAGTTGGCAGAAAAAGCAGACTGATGAAACAATTTTTTTTTTTTCTCTCAATTCCAACAAAATATCATAATCATCAAGTGATCATAACTGAGGTCAGCTCGGTCCTGTTAACATTTTGGCTTAATCAGAAAACAGGATTCCACCCACATTAATTTGGCTGACAGACAATTAAATAACATTTGATATGTACAGCAGAGAGTAATAATAAAAATAATTGAGAAGCAAGCTAGATGAAGAAAGTCTAGATAAACTAGAAGGCTCACCTCCGGGATTTCCAGTAAACATGCAGTATTTGGATGCACATGAATGCTGTTTTCTGTGGACATTTTATAGCTCATTAACAATTATACTATTTCAACATCTCACCAAAAGCCTCAGGGTGGAAATTTAAGCAATGATTATTCTTGCTGTATCGAAAATATACTGTATTTTAGAGAATTTTAATTTTGTGTATTGTTACAACCCTAATAATTTGATATTTAATCCTATCAGCAGCTCTATGGACAAGTAAGCTAGTTTAAAAAAAAAAAAAAAAAAAAACTTTCCACCTTTGAGAGTAAATTCCATCCAGCCGCCACTCCACTCGATTCCACTTTCCTATTAGATGATAAGAGTTTAAAATGAAACATTGCTTTCATTTGATGTTTCTGTCAACCCCATAACAATCCTTTTTCCACGATGTATCCTCAGATGCGAGTGTGTACTTGGAGGGAGTGTGCAGAATGTTCAGTGGCCCTTTCTGACTGGACCACCTGACGCGAGGCCAGCCCATGCCCGCCTGTAACCCAGAAGACGACCTCTCACCCCCTCGAGCTCCGCCTCTCTCGGCCAACCACCATTAGTCTTGATGAGGAACCCTGCCATCGGTGATGTGATGAACAAGTTTGAGGTGCTTGGGATCGTCGGGGAAGGTGAGGGCTCACTGGGTTTAAAACTTTTTCTAATTACATGATGTCGTCTTTATGCTAACGTCCTGAAATTGCCTGTTTTATTAATAGCTTATGGTTCAAAAATCTCAGTTTTTTACCAGTTTTACGTAGATGATGCTTGAAGAAAGAAATTATTACTTAAAAGTGACACAAATCACCTTTTGCTCAGATGAAATATGAGCAAAACATTTTCTATTTATCATAATTAATGACTATAAAATTAAGTAATTTGGTATTTGGTGTTAATTGTTAAAACCCTGTAGTTATGCATTATCATTGCTAGTTAGCTTTTTTTTTTTTAAAGTAGCCTAAATAATCAAAATTTATTAAATATAATATTATAATTATGTAAGTATTACATTTATAACTATGTTTATAATTATATAAATATTACATGTATGCATATATACAATATAATACATTATATAAAATACCATTTATATTATTCAAGATATAAATCATATGCGATGATGATGATCATTATTAGCATTATTATTATTATACAAATGGAAGTAGATTTTTGTAGTTGATTAAATAAAAAAAATTGATTGATAACGCCTTTTATAAAACAGTTTTTGGCAGTTACTAGTGTTATTCAAGCGTATATTCAAAAGTAAAATATTCCTGCACGTAATATAGATATAAAGCAGTTTGTCAGTGTTTCGGATGTGAAATCATGCTGGCAATGTTTTGGAGGAGATGCCATTAGATACCATTGTTTTATTAGAGGCAATCTAAAAATCACATTCGATAGTCTTTAGTGTGAGTCAATAAACAGGAAGGCAACTTCAATTTAATTTTGTGGACAATGCACCATCAAAAACAATAACAGGCACAAGTCGGAAGAAACAGGAACAGGAAATAAAGCTCAGAAATGCATGCTTACCATGAACAAGACTTCACTACAAGGAATGGAAAGAATAGAGTGTAAATAGGCAAACTAATTAATGGCTGAACATGGAACAGGTGCACACATTAGGAAAACAAACCAGTGATAAGACAGAGTTAGAGACAGGAGTGAAACCAGAGCAAAAGCACACACACAGATCACACAAATATTAAAGAGGCTTGAACGGACAAATGAAAAGTGTTCGTTCCCTTGACAAAAACATTACTGAAGTTATTCACAGACTGTAGAAATAAGAAATAATTTCATTCACTGAAATAAGAATTAAGTATGAACTGAGAAGGAATGCCCTTTGATTATTCCTAAGAAAAGCTGGTGTCCATATATGGAATTGATACTTGCTATAGTAAAGTATTATGAATCAACTCGTTGAATTGTTGTATATATTTCAGTTGCCCTTTATTTTTTATAATAGACATCTCTATAAAAGCTGAAATGACATTTATGTAAGTGGTGTACATGTACATGAAGTAAAATGATTACTTCCTCTCATCTGTATCTGTCAATAAAAACAAATACAGCATTCCTCCACCACATTAGCAGTGAAGTGCACTCAAACCCTAGGCTCCCTTCCTTTCACCCTCTTCCCCTTCACCTGGGCCACATCCGTTTTCTTTACATTTTGCATGAGCATATGGGCACCAAGCTATTTTTACCCGTCTCTCTCTGATACGTAATGAACAGTGAGAGAGGAAGCTGGATAGACCTGATCAGTTACTGCATTACTGAGATACAGGAGCGCTCAGAGCTAATTCACTGTTCACTGTTTACACATTCGGACGCAAAAATAAAATCACAAACAGAGTGTACCAGATTTACATTTTAGTCATCCAATCAGATAGACAGATAGATCGATAGACAGACAGACAGATAGGTAGATAGATAGATAGACAGGCTCAGACAGGCACTGATTGACTGACAGGTGCACGTATAGACAGACAGATAGATTGGTAGACTGAGACAGGCACTGCTGGGTGGACAGATAGATAGATAGATAGATAGATAGATAGATAGATAGGTAGATAGATAGACAGGCTCAGACAGGCACTGATTGACTGACAGGTGCACGTATAGACAGACACATAGATTGGTAGACTGAGACAGGCACTGCTAGGTGGACAGATAGATGGATAGATAGACAGACAAATAGATTGATAGATGGACGGACAGATAGATAAATAGATAGATAGATAGTAGAGTTGCTCTTTTCCGTGGCTGAATCACAAATGGAGTGCTCTTGGGAATGTAGTGTTGATAGGCGGACAGATATACAGACAAATATACAGGAAACAGAAAGACAGACAGACAGATAGATAGATAGATAGATAGATAGATAGATAGTTAGATAGATAGATGAGTTGCTCTTTTCTGTGGCTGAATCACAAATGGAGTGCTCTTGGGAGTGTAGTGCTCTACGCAGGTGGTATAACACCATTACGTTACAGCGCGTGAGGGCTTGTAGTGAAGTATTTTTTTTAACCTTTCATGGGTTATGAGATATAAACACAGTGTAGCTCTACTGCTAATGTGCATATTGTCTGTAGCTATCTAACATTATAGTCTCATTCTAATGCATTTGAATCATTGAATCACTGAGTCATTGAATCATTGAATCACTGACTCTTAAATGCATTTTGAATTTTAGGGAATTGGACAGGTGTGCCTCTACCTGAAAGTGTGTGATGCTATTGGATGGATTGTTACTGTATAATTAGTCGCCACGGTGATGTATATATGTTGAAGTGGAAGTGATCAGATGAAGGGGTGTTGAATTTTGTGATATTAATTGTTGTTTACTCGGTGACGGCTGCAGAAACCCCAGCGAGGCTCGTGTAATTATTGTTGCGTGGTGGTGTAAATGAACACAGACCGGGTTGATTTTTGACAGGGTGCTGTGCTGACGTGTGTGTGTTTCAGCGCTTCTTCATCACCGTGCAGGATGATTTTTAATTATGACCCTGTGGCGCTTTCAGCACTCAAGGTGCAAGAAGATGATAAAACAAGTGCTTGTGGTGGAACCGACTCTCTGCTACAGCACTACAGGGTTGTGTGTGTGTGTGTGTGTGTGTATTTTAACTCATGTTTTGGCAGTGATTATAGCCTGCTGTGTGTTCAGCTGTCAGAGGAGCGGATTTCATTCTGTTTTTGGCCACAAGCATAACCCTCTCTTTAGCCCGCTCTTCTCTACCATAGCATTATTAGCATAATTTATTAGCATAGCACTAATATAAGTTGGATTTTGTCAGTTTTATGTGAATTGATCCAGTAGGTTAATGCCAATAAATTCCTTCTCACACACAGCTCTTGCTTACTTATGTACAGTAATTTTTTATTTATTTTTTTTTTACTATGGAGTTACCAAACACATAACATTATTTTATATTTTAAATTCTTTACAGTATTCCTGATGAAGCTTGGCACAGTGCTTTTTTTCTAAATTCTAAATGAAAGCTGCTTATATGGAGAAATCATTTAATTTCATTTAATTCGAAGTCAAAGCTATATGATTAAAAATACATTTTGATTCATTAATAAATGCATATATACTTACTAATGTCACTATTTACATTTTCCTAGGAGCAAATTTCAAGCTTAAACCTTTATCAAAATTTTAATTTTAAAGTGCATTTCTCCTACCCAAGGTTGGTTTGCAATTAAAAAAACACACAGATTAGTGATAAAACAAACAAACGCAGCATGTCCAAACTAGTGACTGCTCTGAGAAGGTACAAAAAACACTGATGCAATCTTTTTGAATCCTTGAATCACTGATTGTTTTGCCAACACATGTAACCAAACCAGTCTATAAATGCTACTTTAGTTCTCTTTTCTTTTTTTTCTTCACCCTCTCTCTTCTCAAAACATGCCAATGTTTATAGATAGATAGATAGATAGATAGATAGATACAACCTATGTAGTGAGCGCATGTAGTGAATACTGTTTGACGGCATCCGTGGTGTGTGGTAGAGGTTTGTGAAGACAGAGTAGTATTTTCTACTTCCTGGTCATGTAATAAATGTAATATGAAGCTAAATATCACGCTGCATAGCTTAGCACATAGCATAGCTTTACTGCTAATACTAGAAAGCTACTCATGCCTAGTTAGCCTTAATGCAACTAAGATCGTACACTAGATGTAATGTTATTAGCCGTATTTGTATTAGCATGTTCCAACAAGCACAAAAGACCGTATAAGGATGACTAGAGTGAACACAGAGTTTGAAGATGTAGAAAATACAGTTACAGACTTAATGGACCAAAAACAGGAAGCATATTTAGGGGCTTAGATCAAGGTGGATCAAGAAGGGTTTCAAAACTGCAGTCTTTTTTTTTTTTTTTTTCAGCAGTGTCGCTTTATGGGTCAGTTCAACTGGAGCAATCGAGTGGTATAATGGTGCGTTCAGGGTTTTTCGTCATGTCTCCTAGTTCTTAGAGAGACAGGTGAAATTCTCAGCTTCACGCCAATGAGATGCAAACATCGGCAGGCGGTGATATCGCGGTATGGACTGTGACGTGGCAGGGAGTTCTTGTCATGTGTCACGCCCACGGTCGCAGCCAGGCCATCAGTGCAATACAAGATGGAAGAGATAGACGCGGATGCACCGTGGTTGTAACAAACCCCTGAAGCTGTTTCACGACTCACATTCTTTCTAATACGTTATTGTTTCTATAGTATCACAGGGACTTGAAAAACAAAAGGTCAGGTTAGTATAGGTTAGGTTAAAGATATGACTTAAAAATGTCAGGGCAGTTTTCTCCCTTCTCTTCAGTTTATTTGTGTCACAAATCGGTCCGTGATGCCCCAACACGTCTCCGACTAGCAGAGTGATGCTAACACCTTGACACGTGCAGCCATTCACGCTTCATGCCGCATTGAGCCTGGATGAGACTGGAGGTGCGCTCTGGCAAACTAATCGCGTCTCTCAATCACTCAGCACACGCCCACTGTGTGTGTGTGTGTGTGTGTGTGTGTGTGTGTGTGTTTCATCACGGTGAGCTGGTATTATTGAGTGGCTATGGAGAGGTCAAGATAATCATGTGCACACACAGAAAATGTGGTCTGTCGCTCAGCATAATAGACGAGCTCTCTATCAGACGTGGACTTGTCTAGAAATTATTCCGTTTATTTTAACGAAATCATTTAGTTCCCCACAATTAGGCTTGTGCGATGTTGATTTCTGCAGGAATTAATAGCCTAAAAAAATGACAGGAAAATTAGCATTTCCACCATTTCGGGTTTAAGGAGGGTTTATCTGACGAGCTTTCATATCTTAAGTTATATTCATGAAAAATGTCCGCTGATGATGTTGCTAACTCTACTGTAGTCATGGTTTAAGTGGGACTGTTGCTAGAATGATCCAAGTGGAATGATCCAAACAGTGACGCCTCCCAGTGAAGTTGTACTAAATATAAGCACACTTGGAACACTGCTCGTCCAATCAGATTAGTGGACCGGAACTTAAAAAAAAATGGCACAAGCCTACCTGCGATAATGGATTGCAAGATGACCTAACTCAGTCCATGAGTCATGATATCTGTTTGATTTCTGTTTGACATACATTTCTACACCATTTCTTTCAGTTCTCTCAGCAAAAGCCCGGATGGTTAAGTGCTTCCTGTATGCGCTTCTACTGGAAGAATAGCATTAAGAAGCCTAGCAGCCACTTTCTCAGCTGGCTTTCCCCTGGAGTATGACTTTAATCAGTTTAATTAGGCCTTTGCCGTTCAAGTGCTAATGGAGTTTTAGGCTGAGCTGGGAGCGTGAGATGAGACGTGTTTGATGCTGGATGAAGCCGCGTGATTAAATCTGAAAGTGAAAATGTGTCTGACTGCTAGCATGTAGCAGCATGTAACCTTCTTGAAATAACATAGGAAAAAATAGAACAATGGTTCTTTAGTTCATGAGGATGTGTTTTATGATTATTATGTCTACTATACATCATCCGTATTTACTGAGCACATTATTGTAATATTCAGAGGACAGGAGTTGATGACCTTTATCCTCTTCTAACAACGTTTCTAATGTAGCGCATCATGTTTGCGCCCTCGCCAAAAAGTCAGCAAGATGTTGGTGAATGTTGTGGCCATGAATGCGTTCATGTGGCATTCTTTCCATGCATTGTATCACATGTAAAAAATATTATTCGAATCTGTTCTAGTGCCTTTCCTATCTGTTGATGTGTTTAACCATGATGTGATGGCATTGTGCTAGCTGGAGAGATATATGATGGCTTGGAAAGATCGTTCTTTCACACTAAATAATCCGTTGTTGAACCTACTTGTCCAACTGTGACTAAAAAAACTAATAACCCAGACATGAACTTTGCTTGTCCCGGGCATCCAGGCAACTGATTTGTTGATTCCTTATACTCTATGCATTATTTAGTAACAGCGTGAAATAGTGTTATGCTGAAAAGAAATAACAGAAAAGAACTTCTCTCTATACCCAGTATACTTGCCTTACAATGAGTTAAAGGAAACAGCAAACTATCTCATGTCTATCATGATTTTAACCAGAAATCCACAATTTATGATCCATGGTCTATGAGATTCAGTTCTCGCCCTTTTTAACCCAGACGTCTACATCCTTTCAAACTCCTGAACTGCAGAAAGCCCTCTATTGTATACACAAGCTCACAGACTCCCACGATTGGCTAGCATCACTCTAATTGACAGGGGGAGAGAGTAATGGCGTCCTTCTGACCCAGAGAGCACAGCCAATTATGCTCTCTTGGATTCCCATGGACTCCCATTCTGTGCCCAGACGCTGAGGTTACATAAATTCTATGCTATATCTTTAACCACATCTCCCATACAGAGTTGCAAGCCAGATAATGAGCAGTATTTTCAGCCTTGCATCTGTAATTGGTGAGACTACGGTACAGGTTTCTGCCTCCCATATAGTTTTGGTTTTGTTAACATAGTCCTTACTGCACAATAGGAGCACTGAGATATTGATCCAGGCTTGGGAGGAGTCTTTCAGTTGCTTTTTATTTAAAGAAATTCTAAAGCCATCCTGTAGAGATTCTAAATCAATCTGGTGATATCCTGGTCTGTGAGGCAGATTGAAGATCACCAGGTAACTTTTTTCCAATCTTCAACTGTCCAGTTGTCCATGCCCACTGTAGCCTCAGATTCTTGTTCTGACTGTTCTTGGCTGACAGTATTGGAACCCAGTGTGGTCTTTTGCTGTTGTAACCCATCTGTATCAATGTGTTGTGCATTCTGAGATGCTTTTCTGCTCACCACGGATGTCAAGAGTGATTATGTGAGACACTGTAGACATCCTGTTAGCTCAAAACCATCTGGCCACTCTCCTCTGTCCCCTCTCATCAACAAAGCGTTTCGATCTGCAGAACTGACACTCACTGGATGTTTTTTGTTTTACACACCATTCTGTGTAGCTCTAAAGGCTGTTGTGTGTGACAGTCCCAGGAGATCAGCAGTTTCTGAAGTACTCAAACATTGCAAACATTAACTGCTGTTGTTGCCCATCCGCCTCAAGGTTTGACGTGTTCTGATGTTGTAACCAAACCGTGTCAATGTGTGGTGCATTCTGAGATGCTTTTCTGCTCAGCACGGTTGTAAAGAGTGAGTTATTGTAGAGTTCCTGCCAGCTCAAACCAGTCCAGCCAGGACTGGCGTTACCTGCAGAGCTGACAGTCACTGAATGAAACTTTTAGTCTGATGTGTTGTGGTGTTATGAAATCTCTATTTCCTGTCTAGTTTGTGCTAGGGCTGCACAGTACAGTATTATTTGTTAAATCTCAATAATTGGCCTAAAATATGTGTGGCCTGTAAAACACAAATGAGCTCTCTTACAATTTTATCATGTTCTGTGACCTTCTCAGAGGTTCCAGATTTTTTAAAAATAAATTTTGTTCAAATTAAGTTAGCTGCTATTTTTGTCCAAATCGAGCAGGCCCTAGTTTGTCTTCATTTCTTGTTCTGTCCCGACTCCCAGTTTTGCCCTGTATGTTGCGTTCATCTAATTCAATTTCCAGGTTAGCTCGTGCCTTTTTAGTGCCAGCGCAGATCGGACTGGATGTGTTCTTGAGGAGCCCAGAGCGCTCTAAACTCACTGCTCCTTGGGGAGTTTCGATTTGTGCCACAGATAGTGCTGATAACATTTCTTCTCCCAACCCTACCAATGCCTGCTGTGCCCCATTTACACACACACACACACACACACACACACACACATGCAGACCTTATACACAGAGTGCTCGATGATCCTATATCACAGTTCTATACATATATATGAAGTCTTAATGGCGTCTGGATCATTAACCCATATCAATTATAACAGTGCCCACTCATATGACTCAGCTTTTTGTTTTGGTTCACAGAATACTGCAAAGAACACTGGGTCAGTGCCCTCAAGTAGGTTCCCCAGAGTGCTGTTCACATTATTTACCTGAATGCTACATTCATTCAACAGAGGTGACCTCGTGCAAATGAGCTCATCGCTCTCACTCAGCAAACAATCAATTAATTTTGTTCACCAAAGGTCTCCTCACAGTTCATTCATTGCAGGGTCACCGTGTGTTTGTGTTTGTGTGTTTGTGCAGGTGAGAAACTCACCTCCATGATGCTTTAACACATGATAGCTGTGAAATGACACTTTCTATTTACCATTTTATAGCTTTTTTTCTCTCGCTCTCTCTCTTTTCCATGCAGGAGCATATGGAGTCGTGCTCAAATGCAGACACAAGGTAAGACCTGAGAGCTGTTTGTCTCTTTGCTTCAGAAATCTAATGAGGCTTTTTGTTTGTATCCTAAAAGCCTAAATGCGGACTTCCAAAGCATAAAAGTGCAATAGTTTTTTCTTACTAGTAGAAAATATGTAAAACATGTTACAAAATAATTGTTTAATCAGTGGCATATGTATTAGTGTAATGGAAACCCTTTTTGAAAACTGCAGACTGCTTCTCTGTGTTTACATGGGCCTTAATACCGCACCCAGGAATGTCTTGGGTCTTGTTTAGGGGAGAGGCTCATAATCGCAGGTTTGCTTTCACATAGACGACTTCATTCTGAGCCATGCAACGATTGTGCAATTCCATACGTCACTTTTGTGCATGAAGGTTTGCAAAATGGCAGCCATTTTATTTATTTTTTTTGTTACCGACATTTTTAATGATGCTCTCAGTGCAAGCACTCTTAGAAAAAAGGTGAATGCTCCAGTCCTATGGAAGTTTATAAATCAGTAAGGTGTTCCGTCTCCTCTACTAACAATAACAACATTTTTCTTGCCATCACAAAACTTGAAACAGGAAGTAACATGACAAGTTGAACCACTCACGTTACTCGGTGTGCAGTGCGAGCTCCAGAGTACCTTTTTCAAATAGGACCAGGGAATGGTTCTCCTGAATGCTTCTGGTCTCAAAAAAAAAAAAACACCTTTCACCGCTTTCACCAAAGCATTGTACTTCCAAAAACATAGTGGCAAGAAAGGTAGTAAAACTACCATAAACACCGGTAACATTTTTCCAATGTGAAGAAATGTATTACTAGTGAAGGGGATGAATTTGGATATGAATGAATTTGGACTCTATTTAAACAGCTTTACATGAAGTATCAAGTAAATAACTTTTTAGTATCTTCATTTATATGTATGTAATGCTAGATAACTGCATCAAACTCCCATATCCCAATCTAATGATGCCAACTAGCTAACACTGGTAGCAATCATCATCTGAAAACCTCATGGGAGTTCAATACAAAGAAAAACAGGACAGTGAAGGCATACTTGACCATTCTTGCAGCAGCAAATAAGTATGAGCTGATTTTCATTAATAATTAATAATTAATAATTCAAAGTGTTATAATTAGGCTATGAAGCAGTTGAATGCTAGCGCCAGTGGCCAGCTAACTGAACAACATTGGCCAGTGTAAATTCTGGGGCGTGGCTTTGTGTACATGGACAAGGATGGAATATGGTCAAGAAGTAAAAAAAAATTGTTCCAGTGTTGCTGCAGTTCACCTATTCAACCACTAGAACTCTAATCTTGTCTAATCTTGACAAATACACCTTTAATGGGAACACACTGATGACTTACCACTGCGCATTTGCAAAAGTAATGGCCTACTTTCACTCCGCTGTGAATTTAGGTCATTTAGGAATGACAAGGCTGATTTCACCAAGTGAAACATGACGCCTCTGCTTTTACCCTACCACATGGCTCTATGTTGATATGAAAGCTAATCACAGTGGCAGAATGCCAGCAATTCGAGACACTATTATTTCTGGCTTTCTTTCTTTTTCTTTTTTTTTAACGTCATGGCTTTTAAAATGACTTACAGCTCAGCACTGGTTGCATAAACACCGAAGTGTCCCTTTTGAGCCTGATCATAGATCATTTGGACTGAAAAAGGTTTCGATTAGTAACAGCATAGTAAGTGTCTTGTCCCAGAACATCTTTGAAGAGCAAAATCACCTCTTAGGGAGTTTAACTCTATAAATAACTTTGGTGAAGCTACAAGCATCGTGCTCAGTCCCAGCGCCCCGTGGCTCTCACCGCCGGCCACAGCAGATGGCCCAGGCTAAATCTGCTCCAGCTCCATTCTGTTAACATTGGACTGGGATCCAGCCCTCAGCCCCATGCTGTATGGACCTGCTGGCTGTATACTGTATTTGGGCCATCTGGTTATTTTACTGTTGTAGATGTTACTGTGGGCATCAGCGCATTTTATTCTCTCATCAAAAACCTTGCTTGTCAACTTACAGAAAGGAAAGATGGCCTTACTGCAGCTCAGTTTACTCAGAAGTCTAAATGAACTAAATGCATGCTATCCTTGATCTGTGGGAGCTCATTTCAGCCCCAAGAGTATATCGCACAACTGCGACTTTTTATCTTGTAATTGCAAGTCAATAACAGAAGAGAGTTATATGACTGCTTCACACTGCATTTTTTTAATCTTGTAATTGTGAGTTAATATCACTCCACTGCAACTTTTATAGCAGAATTGCTTTACGAGTTTTACGAGATTTTTCTCACAATTACAAGTTAATATCACACAGTTGTAACTTTCTATCTTGCAGTTACCTATTAATATCAGACAACTGTGACTCAGTGCTTCCATTTCCAATAATCAAACCACAGCATTTGTGAGATTAAATGTCAGAATTGTAGAGATATGTCTGCCTAATAGTTCCTCATAAGTGGCAGAAACAAGCTTTCATATTTATGTCCCAGGAATGGACAAATCCTAAATGTATTAGCTAGCCCACCAGGCAAGTCAAAGCTCCAGTGTGCTACTCAGTCCCATCTGGGGAGAGGATGACTGTGTAGTCAGAGCAACATTTATAATGTAGCATATTGTGTTTGCAATCTTGATATAAAGCCACCAAGTCAGTGGCCGCCAACTTGCGCAACTTGGCTAAAGCCACAAATTAGGTTTTACAAAGTATAAATGAATGCTAATTGAGAAATGCTATTTTCTGTGCAAAACTATAGCATCAGTGTGGATCTGAGAGTTTTGACTTGCAAGTTTCCGAGTATTTCCCATAATTCTGTGTATTCGGTATGGGTGAAATTTATTTGGTACACCCAGCAGGGAGGTTATGGATCTCTTGAGAGATCAATGTGTTTAATTGGCTGAATCACAAGCCTCTTGGTGACAGAAAGGAACTGACCAAGCATTCAGTAGATTTAAGCCAGCCATCCATCAGTTCCCATTCAGAACGTCCACAAAACACCTTGGCCTTCAGCTCAGGCCTTCGGATCTGAATCTCCCAAAAGCATATAATATTAGAATTAAAGATTTAAAAGAGTTTATGACTCTCCATTCATATTTACAGAATTTATTTTATAAAGCTTTTATTTACTCATCAGTTATGTGAGCAGCCAGTATCACTAAGCATTCTAACATTCACCAGTCGCCAATACAGCTAAACTTTACTTTGGTTGGTTTCTTAATGTTTCTGCTTCTGTAAAGATCGTCTAATCCACCTAGGAAAATTTGTTCTAGCCAGATCATGCATTGGTCGATGTGTGTAGTACAGCGGGCAGTGGGATTCGGAATAAGTAGCAAGTGTTATAGTTATAGCATCAACGTGTGCTGTGCCACTATGTAGAGAATTATGCTTATACATAACAATACATAACAAATGAAAACTTTTGTTTTGCGAAAGTCAGTAATGGAAATAGGGATTTATCAGTAATGGAAATAGGGATTTCTTTAGGGAAACAAGGAAATAGGCATTTATTTATTGTTGTTGGGCAACAAATAAGCCTGCAGACTGTTGTGTTGGGTGTTTTTATTCTGCTTTTATTCAGTGTTTGTTTGACCAACCAGTAACCTAACCAATCATCAATCATCAGTGCTGTTAGCCCCACCCACAAGTGTCATTAATGTCATTAGTTCATGTCTGTGCCGATCTTGATCTTAAGCAGAAACCAAAAACCACTCTGGAACTGGAAATGGCCAATGTAAAAAGCACGATGGTGGGTGGTGGAATTTATGCCTGTTTTTTGCCTGGGTTATGTTTTATTTGGTCTAGAAAATTGGAAGTCAAGCTAAATAAATAGCAGTTTAGACAGAAAATGTAGTAGTGGTCTATATTTAATGCTGGTGTCCTCCTTTATTTGCTGGGTACATTGATTGTACTGTACTCTGTGGTGCCTTGAGGATAAATGAAGAGTCTTTCCTTTCTAAGATCTTAACAATATACTCACTCTCTCTTTTCTCTCCACTAGCAGAATGATGTTAGCTTGACTTAAATTAAATGTCACCTTCTTGAAACAAAGGGACATAAATAACATAGCAGTGTATGTACGAGAAGAGGCGAGAGTGTATATGGCCCAGTGTCCATGTTACAGCAGTAAATGCGTCATTAGCAAAATGTTACTATTTGCCTGAGTGTGTGTGTGTGTTGTGTGAATCCAGCAGAAAAAAACTCGAGAGGTTGCTGCCTGTATAGAGAGCCTCGGTGCATCCGAGCCTGTAATTACCGAGCTTTATAATTCACACACTGACTGATCCAGAGCCAACAGAGCTCAAACAGCTGCACACAACAGCCTCTTCATTCCCACCTAATACTAACAGGAGCCTTATTCACCCACTGAAATCACAGCTCATAATGCAACACACAATGAGCACATGCTCACAGGTTGGGATGACGTCACTGCAGTCGGACGTTTTGTTCCCCGAAGTCATTGACAAATTTCCCTTGTGCTAATTTATATTGCTGTTTGTCCTGCTGTTTGCGTTGTGGTAAATCTATTGGGGTTTTTTTTGTTTAGGTAGACTGCAAAAGAGCAGAATTAATCATTTCCTTAGATTTGATCAATAGTGCATTGAGAACTGGTGTAGTCCAGTTTTTCCCAAAATGATACACTCAGCAAACAGCTTTCTACCATTATCAAGCTTTGTATTCATTAAAGTGACTGCAAATTTCTTCAGTGGTTGTAGTCACAGATATTAGGCTGTCAAAACATTTGTATTTTTATTAATTCCCTTTTTTTTAAAAAAACTTTGATTAAATCATTTCAGAAATCCAGGAGGTCGGTGGTCCAAATTTGAAGATTTGCTGTGTTTATTTCCTTAAATTCCCAATACCCATTGGTGTGACCGGACTTGACTCTGTTGACTACAAGCCTTATTAATTTCACTTTATTTTATTAAACAATTAAGCAATATATTGCTTTTATACAGCAGTTTTATAAATAAGAAATTAACTTACATTTCGGACATAATATGGCCAAATAATTTGTTTATTTTTGCTCCACGAAAGGAAATCGATCCCAAAGAAGCTACACTCAGTGACAGCCCATCGGCTAGATTGCTAGCTAGCTCACAATGATTTGTAAATTCCGGTTAAAGGTTCTTCCGGTGAAATTTCATTTTTGAGCTTTCATATTTTTCAGTCAGAAGTTATTTTTCAGTGGGACTGTTGCTAGAATTGGAATCTTACATGATGAACATGGACAAGAGGACTGATACAATCAGTAAAATGTCCCAGTGCGGTTATACTAAATCTTGGAACACCATTCGTCCAATCAGATTAGTGGAACTAACTGTTGTATAAATCATATTAGACCACAGCCCTGTTCTTGATTCTGATTAACTTTTCTATAACAGCAGCACTGACAGTGTTTCCAGCTATACTAGTGCACTCATTCTAATATGTTTATATTCATACAACTTGTATGGCGCCCCAACTCAGTTGCTCAGAAGTGTTCATTTGTTGTCTATGCCACTAGGTGGTGGCGGCATTGTTTTGGGTTGTCCATCCATCCGTCCATTGAATGTTTGTAGGATTTATATGGAATTATCATTGTAACCAGAAAATGAAATCATTAGATTTTGGAACCCAAACAAGGTCAAGGTCGCAGCAAGATCAAATGATTGAAACAGTTTTTCTTCAATAGCTTCCTTCCTGTTTGAAGTACATTTTAAGGTTATATGAGACATACAAATTAGTAACAAGAAGGACTAGACTTCTTGGTGGCAGAGGCATCCCTTTCAATGCTTTAGCTGTTGAGTTCTACTTGTTAAATATGTATGCTAGCAAGAGAAGCTTATTCAGATGACAGAAAACAAACCTTACCAATATATGCTCTGCTAATCTATAATATATCTGACATAACATATCAAAGTAATATCAGCTAGTCGTGCCTCTTCTGACCAACAGTTTCATTTTAATATCATTTCTGATTAAGCTTTAGTAATATTACTAACAAAATGTTAGCTAGCTACCTACAGTCTTAGTCCATGTTTCCATATTTGCTAACCGATTCTCTTGAACCTGAACGATATATAATTCTAGATCACTAGATCTCTTTTTCTTTTAGTGGTGTCCCTGGGATTTATTTCATTTTGTACATATCCCTGTATTTATTTCCATCTAAATCCAGACATTCGGGATACAGTAGTTGTAATGTCTTAATAGTTATTGGATTAATGACCAAAGCAGTAACTCATCATCATTCATTAAGACCAGATTGAGTGATTTTTCACAATAACTACAATGTACACAGCCTGTTCATTGGTAATATGGTAATTACCATATGTTTAGTGGTAATTGGGTAATGCTTACTGTGCACAGTAGCATACATGACCCAAGGTGAACATTGGTGAAACACCTCAAACTACTTGGATTTTTGCAAAAAAGGAGAAAAGTTGATAACAATACAAAGTACTCCTAGAGTAGATTATGAGTCAACCAATTCTATATGAAGTATAACAGCATATTTGGTGGCTGCATTACTTTGGCAGTTGGTTAAACTAGCACAAGCTTAAAAGAATTGTGTTAAGTTAGCTAGGTAGGTTAGCTGTACAGTATTGCTTGAATCAGTCATTCAGTGCCAATCTGACTAATCTGACTCTGTTGCTTAAAAATAGGTTATGAAAAAAGCTAGCTTTACATAAAATAATTTAAAAGTTTCAGATTGCTGTACTGTAGACACTGACTAATGCTTCCAAACAACTGGTATACCAGTTTCTGCCAAAAGGAAATCAAGAAGTGAAAAAAGAAACAAGCCTGAGAGAACTAAAAAAAAGGAAAGGTCAAAAAGAAAGAACGAACAGAGATTGTACAATTTAGATGGAAATGATTATGCACAATTCTTAGCTTATTTTGAGTCTCTATTTTGAAAGTAGTGCCGTTGAATTTCATCAGGCGATGCCTCTGGATGCTTCAGTTACTCCGGGAAATGCTTGAACGTGTTCAAATCCTGCAAATGTTCCTGTCTTTCCAGCATAGTCTTATACATTTGGCCTCAAATTCCCATCATACCACAGACTATAATAGCCAGGACACTTGATTCTGTTTACAGAATTCTAGATACAGACCACAGTGTCCTGAACCAGATTGTCTCTTCCATTACCTCCACTCCTTAAATTGCTTCAAGCTGCAAAAAGGAGCTTAAAAATGTTGGCTCAATTTTTGGTGTCATTAAAGTAATGAAGGATTTGGAAGGATTTTTCAGCATTATATCAACAACCAGACGTGTTAAAGCATCATATTTACAGCCTTGGATCCGAGATCTTGGCGATGACTCAGCGTATTGTAAGCAGGGAGGCAAACACAGCCCAGTAAGGGTGCTTTCGGCCAAGGCAATTTCCTCAAGTGTGAAAACTTAAAAGGAAGAGAAGACCAAAAGACTTCTTCACTTCGCCGACCTGGTCAAGTTCCATGATTAAGGCTGTAGAAACTATGACCCTGAAGTTCACCTAATCACAAAAGGAGCTCTGTTTAGTTACGTGGCATCAAAATAAGGATTTCTAGAATCAAACATTTCTGCTTATAAGTGGTAGGGAAAATGGATTTTGTGTGTGTTGAGAGGACACTGGTCAATGGGGGAACGATGGATCACAGTTTGGGCAGTCGGACAGAGCTCCCTAGGCAGTACGGTGCGCCTTTAGGCGACGAAAAATACCAGGATTTTGGTTGAAATTTGAACTCATGCAAAGTAGTGCATGAGGTTTGTGAGTAGCAAGTACATACCTCACACCCCCACATCAAGGTTTCATTTTCTATAGTTGTGGGCTGTGGTTTGATTTGATGAGTCCGTGTGAAAGTGATTTTCAATAGCGTCCTTGACTCGCTTACAGAGTGTGAGCGCTACTTTCACTAGAAACCCAGGGCACTACAAACCCGGACTAGGCAGCGAAATTCACTCCTGCTCTTGACTTACTCGGGCTGTCAGTGCTAATTGAGTGGTGTATCACTGAACAGGACTTGGCAGCTCTCTGTGTGGGACACGGTCTGGTAGAGAGGTAAGTGTTTCACACAAAGAATCCTGTGTGTCCTGCAACAGAGGGGACGACGGGATGTGGAATACAGCTTGGTTCATTTAGTGCTACCTACCAATGAGCCAGAGTTCATACAAACAAGTACTATAAAATATACAGCCATAAATATGTAATACAATACTACATTAATAATCCCCAGTTAATTTTGAGTCCCTTTTGAATAATAAATATATAATAAATAATAATAAATACCTGCCATTCTTTACACATTTTGCATAGGAGCTCCTCATTTTAACAGTGGAGTATACTGGAAGATACTCCAACATACACCAGAATTTTTTTTTTTTTAAATGGCAAATGAGCTAATAGATATTTGCACAGGTTTTCTGAACTCTCCAGTACTAACTGACACTCTCTGTAAGCTCCGCCCCCTTCACCCATTTCACACTAGTAAAGTTTTGGCCCATGCTCACGGTGCTTGAAAGACATACTAATGCTGCACCCTCCCATTCTTTCAAGGTAAATGGAGGATTTTGAGTTCACCAAAAAAGAAGTTCAATGTTTTTTGAGTACAAGTTCTCAAAAAACTGTGAAGTGGGCCTCATGGGGAAAAAGTATGTGTGAATACGTCTGTTTTAGGGTATTTTTTTGGTCCGCATTATCGCGAATTGCCCACTTAGCACACTGAGCATTTTCCAGCGTGATGAGTGCTACTTTTGTTTGTTTTGCTTCATCTATGTTACCTGCTTCTGTTCATTATGGACATGCGCATTTGTTTTGGTTTTGTCTCCACCCCTGTGCTATCACTGGTGTACTTCCTGCTTGTGTTCACCTGTTCTATGTTAACTCACTGGCTAGTTTGTCTATTTCGTCTTTCGCCTTGTTTTCTTAGTTTCCATGTTTTCTGGTTTCTACACTCACTTGTTCTATGGTTTATGTATGTGGATTATCCTTGTGTTGCTAACTTATTCTTTATTGACCTGTGCTCTGGACTACGACGATATTTCTTTGATTTCCCACAATATTGCTGAGCATGTGCACTAGCTACCCAGGGCCCTTGGAACTACAGTAAAAATAAGTTGTTTATAGCTTGTTATTTGCTGTTTTATTCACCAGACGGACAGCCTCAGGAATAAATTATATTTTATGCTGGTTGTTACTTCACTTAGGGAGGCGATGACTGTGAACAGGAACATGAGACTTGTCTTTCTATCAGCCTGTTTCTCTTATAATGAGCTATGCTTCTGAGGGGTCTCCAGCTATTTTAAACGTTCGCTATAGCTGGAAGGCAGTTTCTGTTTGGAAACCAGCAAAGCATAAACATCAGACACTCTTAATAAAAGATCTGTCAAAGGTTTGTAAAATAGATGCAGACCTTTCTATAGAAATATTGCCAGTGGTGTACTTTTTTTTATTTATTTTCTCTGCACTCTGCTCAGACTTCAATGTATTATCTAAAATGGTACTTAAATGCTTGTACTGATCCATGACTTCCACTAACTCACAATGAATGGATGTGGCCTGAGGGACTTTTTCCTGAAATCAATCACTATCTCCAGCAGAGATCTGTCGGCTCGATCTATCAAGTGAGAGGGCAGGCTCGTGTTCCTGGGCAGAAAGTACATTTGTAATCAATTACATCATATAGCTATCTTTAATATGTGCAGTTTGCACCAAAGATACTTTATTAGGCATCAGTTCATTTCACTTATTTTTGCCTGGTCATTAAAAGATTAAAAGATAGCAATACATGGGTTGATTTTTAGCATCCATATGAGATAATAAACTTCATAAAGTGGATCATTTTGGATTTTTGGGAAACCAAGCACAACAGCACCACCAGTGGTCGTTAGAAAAGTACACAGAATGGTATGAATATGTGAGAAGTGAGGCTGGGGCTGATTTCTTTCTAGCCCAGACTGTAGATTCATGCAGCCTATCAGTGACAATCATGTCAGTCTATTTGGGCTGATATTTTGCAGCCTGCTTTGCTGACACATCCGTAATGAACATTAACGAGGTGGATTATTTACGCTATTATCATTTTTTGTTCAAAATGTTTTTTGAGGAGAAACCAAAATTAGATAGAGTAAATAGAGTTAAGCGCTGTCCAGACTTCTTTACTACCCATAGCATCCTCTTCTTACCTACATGGCATCTGTGCTTCTGTCCCAAAGACTTCCTACATGAACAGCTGCGGGGTAAAAACAGGTCACATCACAGCAACACTGCTGATCCAGAATCAGCCCTGTGTCACTATCACTGGCGTGAGAAAGGCTAAATTCAGCTCCGATCGGCAGCATCGTGAGCCTTAAGTAGGCTCTCGAGCCGCAGCTGTTTGCACTGCAGCAGTGTTGCACGCCAAGCCGTGTTAATTATAGATCCGTACCATGAAATGACAGGCTTTTTCACCAATATTAATGACACATATTTAGACTGCCTTTTTTCTGGGTTCTAAAAGCAAAATTATGTCGCGCTTCTCGGCAGTTTGCGCATTTGAAAGAAAATGTCAATTGGCGCACTTTAATTTTCAGTCTCGTGTCTGTAACTCGGAGAACGAGAGCAAACTGATTGATGATTACGTTTGTTAAACATGGCAGGATGTCACTCAGGGTTTTATCTGGCAGTGTTTTCACACTTGCAAACAAATCAATTAAATGGATCCTGCCTGTCTTGTTTGCCCAGCTCATTTCTTTGTACTGCAAATGACTTCACTTGCCTGTCTGGTTTAATGTAGGAGCTTAAGATAATATTTCTGTCTAACAGCAGGCTTGTGCTGAGATTAGAGGAGGAGACTGTGATCTTTAAAGACCGATAGCTCGGTGGTTGCAATAGCAGACTTCAGGCTAACACCCTGATAATTTGGGGGATTTATTTCCAACACGAAGAGGTGATGCATAGAGCGTTTGGCTCTATCTGCCCTTAACAGGGTACTTAATCCGTTGGCAGGTCAGAACTCTGAATGAGACGTGACTATGTTTCAAATTACAGCACGTTAAATACAAACCAATGTAGGTGCTGTTTATAATTGCAGTGTAAGCTGTAGTATTGTCTTGTAATGACAAGCAAGGTGTGGCGGCAACATGTTTGATACAGTGGTGGATTTACAGGAAAGAGTTTTTCGTACCGTGAAATCATTTTAAAATGTTCTCCTTGTACGTCGTTTTGTGTTTTTGTCACATCATGAAAAAAGAAAACAAACACAAAAGGTTTGATTGAGTGATTACAGCGTTTGCTTATTGAACAGTGGATTGTTTTGTGAATATGACAAGAGAAACTCAGCAGCGAGTTAATAAAAGAACTCGCAGTGAATAAAACGAATGATAATTCAGCTTTTTTTTGTTTTTTTTCCCAAGGTAAAAGATATTTAGAGCAAGCCTCGCAGGTCACAGCCAATGGTGTAAACTAACTAAATGAAATTACTTAAGCGTGACATGGAAATGATGAAAGTTGCAGTGTTAAAAAACAGTCCACAACCACGAAAACATCCTGCATCCAGAAATTTACACTAATGAAGGGTATGACACACACTGTGCATGGAAAAAAAAACCCTGAGCAATATGACACACACTATGCATGGAAAAAAAAAATCCCTGAGCTATAATTTCCTACAGTACACCTACAAAGTGTGCCAACAGGTAGGTGTACCTAATAACACCTAATAAAGTTCACTGAGTGTACACAGTGTTTAAAAAACAACTAACGATACTAACATACCAGACTGTAATAGGTGTGACATCCATGTAACATCAGCATGGTATGAAATAAATCACCCGCAGCATCCATTTTGTGATCAACAGCATGTTATTTATAGCATAAAGTAAAAATGTGTGGCGGCCTGGGAAAACCCTTCACGCTGAACAACATCCAATGACATTCTAGTGCACTGATGACAGGAAACGACAGTATTCTGGACGTATTTCACTGTTAATGATGGCAGTCAAAGCAAAGCAGATTGCAGACTGTGCTCAGGGAAAATGTCAAGAGTAGGAATCTTCCTACAGTACAATTAAAAACATCGTAAATATAAAATCAGCACAAGGATTTAATTGTTAGGAGCAAATAGTAGCTAGGTGAGAAAAAAAAAGTCTCACGCACTGTTAGGTTGGATAGTGATTATAACAACCCTTACCCAGAATGCTGTTCTTTGACAACAAGGAATTCCGACGCAATGAAAACAAAAACGTACGTTACTTTCAAGAGGCAAACAACAATTAGTGTTCAGTACATTTAGTACATATCAGTACATTTCCTGAGGTATGCTTATACCTGAACTCTCATTAGGTTAACGAGTATTTCATACGTATTCTTGATTTTACATTAATAATATTTTCATGTATTAAAAAAATATCAACCCATATAGTTTTTTGTTTTGCTCAGTTTATAACGCTGTATTATAATTATAGTGTGTTCTTATTCCTAATCATCCATATTATTTGATTTGGTGTCAGTACTGCGTGCCACTCGAGTGCTGATTTAGCATAATCGGATTTTCTCCGGAAAATGACAAATTAGAGAGAAAGTGGAGAAACGAGCCAGCGGACTGCATCACTAATCAGTCCTTACACCATTACACAAAAAGATGACTATCCTGCTGTGAATGGCAGGAAGTTTTTATAATTAGCTTTTCAGAATTTAATCGGAGAAAGTGCAAGGGAAGTAGCCATTTATTAGCAGTTTAAGCTTTACCATTTAACTTTTTGCTCATAAATAATTCAAATACAGATTTTAAGGAATTGCTGAATGGCCCAGACAGAGTTGTATGTTCATCTATTCAGACTTAAAATACAAATTTCACAAAATTGGATGGTGAAGTGGAGTGTTTTGCCACTTTTGTAAGGATATCTAGGTCATCCTGTGTTTGTCACGAATCTAACCTTTTCTTAAAGAGCTATTTATACACATTACAGCTTCGCTACGTGTTACGGATGAATGCGGGTAGTGAGCAGAGAGCGGGTAGGTAACCATAACTAGACTGGTTAACAGCACACGTTGCTCAGCCACTACAGTACCACTCAATTTATCCACCCATTGCCTTGATGATGGTCCTTTGACGAAGCCGCAACAATCAATACCAAAGTGCTTTGCTCCGCTTAAGCCCCCTGTTTTTTGCAGCCTGCTTTTAGTGGTCATCTGGACTTCCATTATCTGAGTCACATTACAAAAACAACAACAAAAAAAGGCCTGTCAGGATTGTAAGGACGTCCAATAAACGAGTGTGGGATCAGCCTCCTACATCTCGTCTTTTATTCAGTCACAAAAACAGATTACTCATCCTTAGCAGGACTCTGTGATGGACGCAGAGGGGCTCAGTGTCCATGGACCTTATTCATAGATTTGAGCTAAAGATGTATGAACAAATCTCTTAAATTTTTAAATGCTAAATAGATGCAGTTTTGAGCAGGCGAGTGAAGCAGGAAAGACGTTTTGTCAGTGTTGTGAAACGTGTTGCAAAAATTTCTAATTCTGATTCATAAATGAGGTTATCTGATGTCGCTGGTATCTAATATAATCTCACCGACCTAAAATTAGCCAAAAAAAAAACTAAACTGAAGAGTCCAGTATTGTTCATTATTTTGTATTTGACAGCAAATTTACCACAGAAACTTTTTTGAATTATTAAAATAACCTGATGCAGACTTTAAAGGTGCAATAGGTAATAGGTAAGGTCCTTAACAGTTGAGTGGGTTTAAAATTTGAATGTTTTTTTTTTTTTTAACTCTAAGCCCACGCATCAATTCCCACCCACGTTCATGAAGCTTTGCTCTCAGGATCTATGGTGGCCCTTAAAGTAGAGTGTCTATAAAATGACTGACAGGAGACGCAAAAGCGTTCCAGACTGAGAAGAAGTCAGCTTTCCAAATGGGTTTTCTCAGCGAATTAATCAAGTTTTGCTGAGGCCACAGCTTAAGCCATTAATCAGCTTAGTCCATCATTTTGTTTTGTATCATGTTTTACATATCTTCCAGGTTATTTGTACAAGTAAGGAATAAAAAAAAAATACTATAGCACCTTTAAAACTATAGTACTGGTCTAACAATTTTCAAATATTCATATATGGTTACTCCTATACCATTTTGTGTGATCTACATTTTGTGTAATTTGAGGTGTGATTTAGAGTGTAATTTGAGAGCAGCATACATTTATTGTAAGAGCAAGAAGTACAAAAGAATATTCCAATAATAATAATATTAATAATAATAAAATTTTCAATATATTTTCTCAATTTTTTTTTGTATAGCTGCCCTTGAGATATACAACTTATTTGTATTCTTTCATTTTAATACTTTTTTCACAGGCATTTTTGAGCTGTGTTGCACAAATAGAACTTCATAGCTAAAAAAAGCTGACAGCGTGAGATATGCAAGAGAAAGGCGTTAAAATGAGGCTGGATCTGACATTCAGGGAAATAGTTTTGTCTCTGTGTGTGTGTGTGTTTGTGTGTGTGTGTTTGGCACATGTTCTTATTCCCCTCTCTCGTCTGTAAAACCTGTTTAGCCCATGTACGTTCCCTCGTTTGGAACAAAGCCAAGTCAGTTTGTCTCCATTATTCTTTCTGTTTGATTTACAGGAAAGCAAACAGAATCAGAGGGAAGTATGTTGACTTCTGCTCACAGAAAGGTGGCAGTTAAATAATGCATTATATCGTGTGTGTAATACACACTGCTTGCTGCTGAACATGTATGTAAGATGTGAAGTTTGTAGGGTTAAACAAAACACTGCTCTGACTCTCTCTGTGCTGTTTACTGATTAATTAAGCAATAAAACCCTCGGGAGCATGCTGATATAGGAAAATAATCAGTGGAGTTACAGTTACTGTGCAGAAGTTGATCATTTTCTTATAACAGCATGTCCTGAAGTTTTATTCCTCTTATACTACAGCAAGTTTTGACAACACTAAAATTTTTAAGAACTGTTCATCAGTTTATAGATACATTTAATGTACATGAAGCAAGTTCGTTCCCGTTATCACTTACAAATGGTCATTGCTTCACCATCCTCTCGTTTTCTCTCTCTCTCTCTTTCTTTCTTGAGGTAAATGACACAAATAAATGGAGCTTGTCATCTTATAGAGCAACTCCTAAGCACAAACCCCTCCATTTTTAAAGCCCTAATTATGCTTAATGGTATTATTAACTGCTTGTGTTTTGTTATATCTAGAGATGACACGAATTGTTATCGATGCAGCAAAAAAATGGTGGATCAGATATCGGGGGTGAAAAAAGAATGAATTTAATCTGATCCTGCAACAAATGGAAATGATTAGAAGTGGATTTAGAAATGCTGTATTTATTTTAAGTGCTAAAAATCATTTTAAAGCTTACTAGTTTTTGAAGCAAAAAATATTGGATGGGTGTCGATGTCGGCTGATATTCTAGGTTTCAGTATCGGTATCGGAAAAGAAAAAGTGCTATTGTGCCATCTCTAATTATATCTGTTCACTTGTGCGTGTCAGTATGTCAACAGCAGAGTTCCTTGAGACTGTTTGCAATTTAAGAAACACTTTTTTTTACAAAGAGTTTTGCATTTCTTTTAAATATTATTAAGGGTGTCGATAATTTTGTCACATACACTATATTACCAAAAGTATTCGGTCACCTGCCTTGACTCACATATGAACTTAAGTGCCATCCCATTCCTAACCCATAGGGTTCAATATGATGTCGGTCCACCTTTTGCAGCTATTACATCTTCAACTCTTCTGGGAAGGCTGTCCACAAGGTTGAGGAGTGTGTTTATAGGAATTTTTGACCATTCTTCCAAAAGCGCATTGGTGAGGTCACACACTGATGTTGGTCGAGAAGGCCTGGCTCTCAGTCTCCGCTCTAATTCATCCCAAAGGTGTTCTATCGGGTTCAGGTCAGGACTCTGTGCAGGCCAGTCAAGTTCATCCACACCAGACTCTTTCATCCATGTCTTTATGGACCTTGCTTTGTGCACTGGTGCACAGTCATGTTGGAAGAGGAAGGGGCCCGCTCCAAACTGTTCCCACAAGGTTGGGAGCATGAAATTGTCCAAAATGTTTTGGTATCCTGAAGCATTCAAAGTTCCTTTCACTGGAACTAAGGGCCCAAGCCCAACTCCTGAAAAACAACCCCACACCATAATTCCTCCTCCACCAAATTTCACACTCAGCACAATGCAGTCCGAAATGTACCGTTCTCCTGGCAACCGCCAAACCCAGACTCGTCCATCAGATTGCCAGATGGAAAAGCGTGATTCATCACTCCAGAGAACGCTTCTCCACTGCTCTAGAGTCCAGTGGCGGCGTGCTTTACACCACTGCATCCGACGCTTTGCATTGCACTTGGTGATGTGTGGCTTGGATGCAGCTGCTCGGCCATGGAAACCCATTCCATGAAGCTCTCTGCGTACTGTACTTGGGCTAATCTGAAGGTCACATGAAGTTTGGAGCTCTGTAGCAATTGACTGTGAAGAAAGTCAACGACCTCTTTGCACTATGCGCTTCAGCATCCGCTGACCCCTCTCCGTCAGTTTACGTGGCCTACCACTTCGTGGCTGAGTTGCTGTTGTTCCCAAACTCTTCCATTTTGTTATGATAAAGCTGACAGTTGACTGTGGAATATTTAGGAGCGAGGAAATTTCACGACTGGATTTGTTGCACAGGTGGCATCCTATGACAGTTCCACGCTGGAATTCACTGAGCTCCTGAGAGCGGCCCATTCTTTCACAAATGTTTGTAAAAACAGTCTGCATGCCTAAGTGCTTGATTTTATACACCTGTGGCCAGGCCAAGTGATTAGGACACCTGATTCTGATCATTTGGATGGGTGACCGAATACTTTTGGTAATATAGTGTATGACTGTTCAAGCTTGTCCACCATGCTTATTGTCACACATTGTCACACCCAGCCATGAAATCTAGCTACAGCTGCTCCACATAGTTTAAAGGGTGTGTTTAGCCTATTTAAGAAATGACTAACTGTTTCAAAGTCCAAACACGTCCATGTAAATCTTCTGCCTGGGTGAGTTGTGAAGGACAAAAAGGACATAATAAAGTAAAAAAAAAAAAAAAAAAAAAAAACATAATAAAGTACTCATTTTGGCCCCAGTCTGATTAGCCAGGATAACGAAAAGGCTTGGCATGAAGCAGAAAGGAAAGTAATGCCTTGTATCGAGCCATTTCACACGTAGCCAGGTAAATCTTCATATTCTGACTCATAAATGGTTGAGTCCAACACCAATCCATAAAGTTCATCCCTATAATGGTTTCATTACGGAGGGAAGACCCCTGCTAATCCTGTGAGCTGAGCAGCTGAGGTTCGTTCCATTGATAGATCACTCCAACAGCAACGTGACAGATATAGAGACTGCTCAAGAGTCAGCGCTACTAAGGCAAATCATGGGGTGTGGTTTACAGGTGAGCGAATGTCGGATATTCATTTAAGAACCTCATATACATTTAGATTCCCACTATTTTCCGTAGACAAAGACATGACCAGCTTAATATCAGCCCTTAGTAAATGATATCATCATGTTGCTGTGATTTAACTTGTACCTCTTTATGACCAGAGCATTGCACATCTTCTCCAAATTGTACTTTTTATCCGTCTAATGTTGTGGAACATCCACGAAACAAGTTATCACTTACGTTATAGCAGCTCTAAACTCAACAGCCTTTGTTTTTTTTTCTCTCAAAACACATGAAACGAAACAATCGCAGCTTGTCTTGTTACAGAAAAATGTAAACTCTTCCATCCTGAACATTTTACCATGATGGAAAACGTGCTGTTACAAAGCTCTGACACTGGAGACTCCTTCCATGAATGTTAGCTAAACATCTCCTTAAAGAAAGCTTCACCACATCAGTGATTATACTTTGTTTTCCTTTGTTAAATATCAGCACCTTAGTTTATATAAAGCATTTGTGATAATCCGTGAACGAGCTGTTACTATAGAAACAATAACGTATTAGAACTTGCTAATGTGTTTAGACGTGTTTGTCCTATAAGGTAGCTTTTAAAATTCAGCTAACAGCCAGGTCTTAAAGTTACGCCCTGAAGGTTATGACAGATTTGTCTTATGCCCCATTGGTGCAGATGGTCTCAGGATTTCAGAAAAACAGTTTATTCCAAAGAGACTGATAAATGAGAGCCTACAGAAAGGGTGTCAAACTTATTTTAGGAAAAAAATCAGTTCAGTGACTAATAACACGTCAACAACTCTTCTTAAATGTCTTCATTTATCTGCATTTATCTGAAAGGTACACTTTCAACGCACCAATGGATTAAACATACATCAGAACAGATGAACATTCTGCAGTTCATTAAACAGTTACATTTCCGAATTATATATAAACAACGCCTTGCAGAAGTATTTGCCCCCTTGACATTTTCAACATTTTGTAGTGTTATAACCTGGAACTCGGGATTATATGCACTATAACTATAACTTGGGATTATATACACTACATAGCCAAAAGTTTGTGGATACCTGATCATCACACCTACTGCATATGAACTTGCTGAACATCCCATTCCACATTTTGTTCCTTTTGCTGTTATAATAAGCTCCACTCTTCTGGGAGCGAGATCTAGATTTTGGAGCGTGGCTGTGGGGATTTGTGTTCATTCAGCTACAAGAGCATTAGCGAGGTCAGACGAGGAGGAGGTCTGGGGTGCAGTCGGTGTTCCAGTTCATCCCAAAGGTGTTCATTGGGGTTGAGGTCAGGGCTCTGTGCAGGACACTCGAGTTCTTCCACTCCAACCTTCTCAAACTGTGTCTTCATGGAGCTCGCTTTGTGCACAGGGGCATTGTCATGCTGGAACAGGTTTGGGCCTCTTAGTTCCAGTGAAGGGAAATTGTAAAGCTACAGAATACAAAGACATTCTGTACAATTGTGTGCTTCTAACTTTGTGGAAACAGTTTGGGGAAGAAGCACGTATGGATGTGATGATCAGTCCACATACTTTTGGCCAGATAGTGTATTATGAAAGTACACAAAATATCTCAAATTATTGGACAGTGAGGAAAAATCAATATAGTTTGCAAGATTAGTTTCAAATAAAAAACATATAAGTTGTGACTTCATAAATATTCACCCCCTTTACTGTGAAACCCCTAAACTGGTCCTTCTGGAAAGGAAACTTGGTTTCATGATATTTCAGTTCAGTTACAATCCACAAGATGATTTTTAATTTCGGGATTAGAACTTTTATCATCCCGGTTCCTGCTCATGGACGGTACGTTTGTCACCAGTTACCTACAGCTTATGGATCAAACCAATTATATAAAGTCTCTGAAAAAGAACTGGGAGTAAAGCAGTTTTGTTCACAAAAAGTGCCCGGAATATGGAGTGTCTATGTGTTTTGGTGTTCAGAGGTGTTGGAAATAGCCTCTCGTCCTATTTCTGTGGGAGCAGGGAGTTTCTTTCTCCCTAATGATGAAAAAGTGGGACAGAAGTGAGTGAGAGGGAGAGAGGAGCTTTTGCATGGCATGAGAAAAATAGGTCATTTTGAGTGGGACACTCCACAGCATAGCGTTTAGCAAGAAGGAGTAAAAGCGTGAGTAATCGAATGTGCATTAGTGTAACAATGAGGCAAATCACAAGGCGACAGAGAGGTAGGTGACTGACTGGAAAAAAAAAAATCCCATCGTTTTAACCGTCCCCGTTATTTTAGGAACTGGTTAGATGGTTGACTCCACTTTGTCCACCCCTCCACCTGTGGGCCTGTCCTCTTTCTCTGGTCCAGACAGGACATATTTCACCCAGTCTGCATTCCTCCCACAGGAAAGTGTGTATGTGTCTCCTACGGCAGTCTGTCTTTTTGCAAGGTAACCATGAAACAGTATCAGGAATCTCTGAGATATTTTTTTTATACCCCAGTGTCTCGTCTTCAAATAAGAGATCAGAAAAAAACTCTATCTGCCTGTGTTCTGACCCATTGACCCATAATATGGAGTATAACAGAGATTCTTAATAAAGAAACTTAGAGGACCGTGACCCTAATAAAAAAACTCAACAGTATGTACAGCCAGCGCCTCCAGCTGTCATGTGTTACAGTTATTAAATTCAAGTTTCATGTGGCTGGAAAGATCTAATTGGAGCTTGTACTAATACTTTGCATAATAAAGCATTCAGCGAGTGGCAGTTCTGCGGATGGAAACGCCTCGTTGATGAAGGAGGTCAGAGGAGAATGTCCAGACTGGTTTGAGCTGCCAGGAAGGCTGTGATAACTCAAATAACCATTCTTTACAACTGTGCGGAGCAGAAAAGCATCTCAGAATGCACAACATTCCAAAACATGAGGCAGATCCACTACAACAGCAGAAGACCACATCAGGTTCCACTCCTATCAGCCAAGAGCAGGAATCTGAAGCTGAGAACTGGACAGGTGAAAAACATCACCTGGGCTTGATCCAGTCTTCAACTGTCCAGTTTTGGTGACCCTGTGTCATCGGCTCACTACCCTTTGTCACCTCAGCTTCGCGTTCTTACCCCTAAGGGTTTAATGTGCTTTCACTGACATCGGCTAGAGCTTCATGGTCTTATCAGCGTGCACGTAGTTAATATTCATGTTCTATACTAACTCTTTGCCCACCCTCTGGACTCGCCTCTCAATCCCCTGTGGTCAATTTCCATCTGACTGGGCCAACGAATGAATTTTTTAAGACTGCTTGTGTTTTTTTTCTTTTCATATTGCAGCTATGTCCCTCTTTCACACCCAGGGTAGACCGAGCAGTTATCTGAAACGAGATCGTAAATCGCTCTGCCTGTGGTAAATCACTCTGTTCGAGCTAGTGCTGTTGTCAGTGGCTGGTTATTGAACAGGGCATGTTTTTCCTGCAAGTGTATGCAGGAATAATATGATTCGGTGTATAATATATTCATATTTCACCAGCTATCCATGCTGGGCCATCATGTCCATCCAAACAGAGCAGACCCCCTCATATCTTTTGAGCAATAATGATAATAATCATCATCATCAATTTCATTAGACTGATCTGATAAAGGGTATTGGATTTGAGGCTGATGTGTGTTGAAAAGATATCGTGTGTGTGTGTGTGTGTGTGTGTGTGTATGGTCATCCAGCACCCTGTCAGTTTTCAGATTGATTTAAGAGTGCAGAATTTGTGTCTTGTTTGTGCTGATGGAGAACAAAAGGCAACAGAAACAAATCACAGATAAAGCACACCGTTTGGGTGTGATTTGGATTTTGATTGGCTGCTGAGTGACATTAAAGATAGAAAGTTTAGTTTCTCAAAAAAAGCTTGATTTTTATAAAACAGACAGCAGAAATAAATAGAAATCATATGGGTGACACCTTCATACCGGCCGTGTTTTATATTGTTTGTTAGACGTTTTCGAAACCCGTGCAGCAACATTAACTTAATAAAGGCTTTGTTTGAAATTTGGTTACAAAAAAATCTTATGTTATAGATTGTATACAAATGCACATTAATTACAATATTCAGTGCTTAAAAAAACAAATTAGTTAATTTGACTGAATTTTGATTAAATGCAAAACACAAAACACTAAAAAAACTCTAAAAAAAAGAAAACAAACAAATAAGTGGTAAATTTGTGAAGGAATAAATGAATGAATAAATAAGTGGATGGGTGAGTAATCAAACAAATAAATAGATCAACGAGTGAATGAGTAAACAGATAAATAAATAAATAAATAAGTGAATGAGTTAAAAAAATCAAATAAATGGATCAATTAATTAATGAATAAATTAAGGGTTTATTCATTATATTCCTTTATTCATTATATTCCTTTATTCATTTATAAATGAATAAAGGAATGAGTAAACAAATAAATAAATGGATGGTTGGGTAAACAAACAAATAAATAAATGAGTGAATGAGTAAATAAATAAATGAATAAATACAAAAGGGACAGGCAGGCAGGCAGACAGATGGATAAATCGGATAAATCTATCACTGCTCCAAGCTGCCTAACTGTAGCTTTTGGTTTCACAAAAAAAAAACACTTTAGAGTGAAATTTGCAATGTTACTACAGCTAGATTTAGTATTAAACGTCAGAATTTTTATCACTTAATGTGTATGAGTTTGCTATCTATAGAAATAGATGCATGATGCTCCTCTATTCATGCATCCTATGGTCCATTTTACCTTCTACACTGTGGAAGCTAACATAAAAAGTGTGTGGACAAGAAAAAAACATACATATATCTTCAATTTATACACTCCACTGAAGGTCCAGGAATTACCTGTGCTTTCCTGTAGACAGCAAAGGCCTCATGCATATGAAAGATCAGAGGTTCCACACTGCTCTCCATATGACAGGCTCAAAAAAAAACCACAAACAGACAGGGTTCATACTGCTCCCTCTTAAGACTACTCTTTTTCAAGTGGCACTCACGCCTGATCAAAATAGCCGGACAGAGCCACTGTTCTTAAGAATGAAACCCTATTCGAGTGCGACTGAGAGGAATTAGCCGTCTTTGGCCAGGGTTCAGCTGCTCTGGCTAATCTCCTCCGGACACGGATAGACAGTTTGATAGAGGAATAAAGAATAGACAGAAAGAAGAGAGAGAAGGAACGGGGACGAACGCATAGGGAGTGAAATTGCGAAAGGGATAAAAAGGAGTGAGAGGGACACAGAGAGTGAGAAAGAGAAGTGTTGTCTGGGTATTAATATCGAACTGCAGTTTGAGTCCTTGCTCTGATCTACACAATAGCCACTTTGTCCCTGTAGGGACTGTCACCCTTTTTGTCTCTGGCTAAGAATTAGGATACAAGTCTGTGTGTGTATGTGTGTGTGTTCAGAAGTGGAGGCTTCTTTGTAGTGTCGGGCAAAAGCACTGACCTCTGGATGCCAACCCAGTGCCATGATCCCATTCAGATTCCTTTTAAGGTTTCTTAGTACTGATCTAAGGATTTTCTCTTTGTGTTTGTCAGTCCAAATGTCCAGAACTCATGGCATTTGTGCAGCACATCAGCTCTGTCCTGTGACTCAGTTTAGCAGCTCACCTCTACAGAAAAATGCTGCAACCCAAAATACACAGCATGTTTGATTCACTCCCTGCAAGTGAGTTGATTCAGAGTCGAATCATTTTCTCACTGCAATCAAGCCGCACTAGGTTTGGAACCGGATTGAGATCATCTCACTCGGACACCTTCGGAACGGACCTGAGTGTGATGGTTGTGTTCTCACCTCCCTGGAGAACTGTGCCAAGGGGAGAACACACCAGGGTTTGATTCAAACAGATGAAATGCTGCATATGCAATGCAGATATAAAATATACTGCACAATTTGTCTTTGTCAAAATTAAGGTACTGCACAGATGTATTTTGTTCTCCATGGTACAGTGTAAATGTACCCTCACCAGTGTACCTTACAAAAGTTCCTTTAATTAAAGGTACAAAAGACATAGACTTTAGGGGGCCAAGCACAATTCAGTATCAATTTAGAGTAATCAAGAATGTGTTGCAACGTACTGCTGATTCAAAGGTCAAAACTTTTCAACCTTTAGATTGGATACACTTTCAAAAAGTTACTTTATGGTACATTGTATGTTCAAATAGGGTCCTGTTCACAGACATTTTCTTTTAGCTCAGAGCTTAATTATGAGGCAACGTTTGCAAATTCGGGTCTACAGCCGATGATAAATGTAATTACAATTTTTAATTCTTTACAAACACATCACAAGCCCAAACATTACAAGCATGAGTTCCCCTTTTCCAAAAAGCACAGATTTATTCATTCATCTTCAGTAATCACTACATCCTGGTCAGCGTTGCGGAGAATCCAGAGCCTATCCCAAGCACACTGGACACAAGAGGCTCATTCACACCTTTCGAGTTGGGTTTAGAGTCACCAAAAGTTCAAATTCACAAGTTCAGTTTAAATACATGGTTATTTGTGATTTCCATTTATCTGTGGTTCACCAGTTTTCAAATAAATAAACATTCCTGTAGGTGGATTGGCTACTCTAAGTTACTCCTATGTGTGAATGTGTTTGTTCCTGGTGCCCTGCAATCGACTGTGGTGCCATTCAGGGTGAAATTCCCGCCTCATGCACAGTGTTCCCGGAATATGCTCCGGATCTGCTGCAACCCTGACCAGGATAAAGCGGTTATTGAAGATGAATGAAGTGGTTGATTTTGGGATGTTTTTTAATGTTCTTCAGAACATTCCAGATTGTCCAAGGTGCAAGAAAATCTGCCAAAAAAAAAAAAAACACCAAAAAACAAGCAGATCATTTTCTTGAGCAATCACAAGCAGGTGCAGGATCTGACAGATCAATTCATCTGCTGCTCATCTGTGCCATCCATGCTGGAGGTGAGCAGGTCACCAGGGAGCCATCACTCACACCATGTATGAGCATCAGATGGACAAGGGGAGATCTGACATTCAAACACATGCCATAGTCACAAATAGCCTGTCTCTTTGATAATTGTCAGATCTCATACAAAATACCCGACAAATGCCAAGCAGCCAAGGAGAGAAGGTTGGTCTTAATGATGTGAAAAAGACTTGACGTTGTCAAACTGCCCGAAACCAGTTTTGACTCCTGAACCCACTCGTCTATTGTGAGACTCTAATGAGGTCCAGCAAAGGCACCAAAGAAATCTCTTCTGATTGACAGGGTCAGAATGAGGACCTGCTAACATGCCGATGTTATAGACAGCCGGGATCAGAGTTCTTGGATCAAAAGTGTTTCGTGTTAATGGATTCCTAGATTCGCTCAGCCACAGATGTGTCTTACAGCTAAGAAATATGCCTCAGTGGATACACCCTACCTTCTGGAAGGGACACTGTGAATCACAAGCAGCTACTGATATTTGCAAAGTTTCATTAAAATGAAAATTAAAATGCTGCTTTTGAACTTTCTAACCCAAAACTGGATTCTTCAAAACATAGTTAATCAATAACATCCCAAAACAATCTTAGCTAAGTGTAAGTATTTCTCCCCGTACAAACAATAACAGTTTAGATGTACCATTTACGATATTTCACTCCTTATGCTGCAATCCATTGTACTCTGATAAGGAAAAGTGCAATGGAATGGTCATTCAACTCAAAATTCCAAGTTGGGAATAAACACACTTGACATCAAAACAATACGGCGACGAACAGTGAAAGTAAATAGAATTCTTTTTGCATTGTTTAATATGGGAAAATAAAATTAGATTTTATTTGATATGTATCTATTTTCTTGAGAAAAAGGTGTTATAACAACTTTGTTTAGATTTGTAACATAATTTTCAGCACGGTTTTATTAACGTGATTAAACTCTTCTAATTCTAATTGATTAATCCTGCAGAAATAATTAATGTAGATCTTCTTTGTATGTTAATCAGATTTAGAGACTAGCCTTACAAATATGACCTTTCTTTGGGCATCCGTGTTTTTTCTGAGTGGAAGCACAGGATCGGGTTTAGATTGGAACTCTGGAAAATTTCTTTTGGAATTTCTACTTGGAAATTTCTGAGTTTCAAGTACAATGGATTGCAGCTTTCCTATGGCTTTTTTTTTTTTGCTTTCTCAGATAATGCAAATAAAATTCACCTAGTGGAAAAGCCAATTCACTGGTAACATTAGCGGTTATATTCAAGTGAACTTTGATTTGTAAATTCTCAAAACTCTTTATTATGAGCCAATAGAAAATAAGAAAGCAGAACCATCATCTCTTTGATTGGTAAAAAAAAAAAAAATGGAGAAACTGCTTATTACTAAGTAGAGCTCACACTGGACTTTTGCTTCGCTATTTTCTTACTGTTGCTTGGCGCCAGTCTAAAAAAAAAATGAACCATCTTGTTCACTGACACATGCTAGTTGTTGTTTTTTTTTTTTTTTGGTAAAATTTGATTTTATTTCTTGTAGCAACCTTGGAATCTCTGATATCCCAGTCAAAAAGGTCAAAACTAGTTGGCTAGTTGTGTAACCAGTTCATTGATGAAACCATTATTATTGAGTCATAAGCAAATCATATTCTGTGAAGACCTGAGTTGCTGATGGGTTGGTGGTGTTATCGTTTATTTTCACAGGACTGAAGCAGGCTGTTGTAAATAGGGCTTGCTAAGTGTGTTGGTGTGAAGTGTGTATAGCAGTAAAAGCAGGCATGTTTGTTTCTCTCCCTCTTCTGCAGGGAGAAGTTAGCCTCGGGTCCCAAATTAGAGCACAGCTTGGGGGCTTAGAATCACTGGTGATGAAGCATATCCATACAACTGCACACACACACACTGAAGCTGAAGTGTTAATGCATGGCTTTACACACAGAATGTAAGTTTGAACACATGCTCAATGGTCGAGTTTAAATCCTACCAAAAACGAATATCCATATTAAATTGCGTTTAGGAATCGTGTATAGGAATATCCTATGGAACGTATTGGTGACGTGTGGCGGCCTGGGAAAACCCTTCTGACCTTTTCCACTCTAATTGCAGTAGTTCTGTAATGTACATGTTTCCTGAACTAAAACGTGTCACACTGTTGTATGCATCTCAACCACATATAAAGAAAACTGCATTTAAAGATTTCATTCTCACCTTCTTCTCAGGTCTGTATTATCACACAGCTTTTTTTGTGCTTCTTTTTGCATTACCTACTTTGCCGCATACATTTGGGACGAAAGACCTACACGGTTCACTTTGAACAGAGCCGTCTCATGTTGTAATGCCCTGCTTCACATCCCTCACAGCCGTCCTCGCTTTTGCATCTTTGCCCTCACGTCTTTTTCTCCTGAGAGGCTGAAAGTAGAACAGAGGTGTTTGGAAGGAGACAGAGCAAGTATGTGTAAAATAGGACAGTACAGAGAGATAGATCTGTTGCTGTTAGCACTACTTTATCACCTGCTGCTCAGTTAGCATGACAGGATCTGCATGCAGCTGTCTAATGCCTACATTTTATTCCATTCAATTAAACGTGCATTTCTGCACACCTCCTTACTTTTAGCTTACCTTTAATGACCGTCACTTCACACATGTATGTCTCTGATGTCACGCCAGTTTTTAACCCCTGCTAAGAAGTGGTAGTAGAAAAAAAGTACAATATGCTCTATGGTTTATACCAGTTCTTTTTATACCAAGTCTACATTTGTTTGTTTAAATTGTGTTTTAACATTATGATAAAACACAGGAAAAGGTGAAAATGTTTGATATTTGTACAACAAACACAATGAAATAGGAACTAATCATTTGTGAGAGTAGATGAATTAGGGAAACACAAGACATCAGTAGACTTGGTCAGAACAATCTGCCAGTTATTTACATTTGGATCCTTAAGAGATTGTATTTAATCCCTTAAGGATATTTTATTTTGCATAAATTGAGAAAATCTCCATTCAAATGTCTTTTGTTGGGGTTTCATGCCATGCATTTACTTTGGAATTAAATGTTTCGTGTTTATATTTGCATTGTTCTTTGCTAGGTTAGCGTGCCTTACAGCTGACTACAGCACTACAGTGTTTCATATGTTAATAACAAATACCGAACTTTGTAGAACATAAAGTCCTTAGCATATTTATCTTTAAAGAAGTGAAGCATACAGTCATTTTTGTGGTGCCCTGGGAAAACCCTTCAGATGGTGAAATTTTGACATATTCTTCTACATATAGTGAAGAATACTATACTTTCCTGAACTGAAATATATTTCTCTTCTGCATGGGTCTCAATTAAAAGTGAGGTTCTAACATTTTAAAGTCGGTGTCACGAAATCCAGGGAGTCAGATGCAAGTGCAGAAGTCTTAAGGACAAACGACTAATGAACAAACAAAGACAGGAAAAGAGCTAAATAACTAGAACAACTAAAACAAAGGTTTAGACTACAGCAAGATAGGGCAAGGGAACAGAAATTCAACATGAAAACTAAAACTACTCATGGTGCAAATACAACAGCATATAGTTACAATACAACATAATGCTTAGCAAGTAAGGAGGGAAAACACAGAACTTAGATAGGATAAATAATTAGGGAAACACAAAACAGGTGTGCACAAACACAGGAATTGAGGCAGACAACAGGGGAAGAAATTTTTTTAAAATCTGAGTGAGGGTGCCCCCTGGTGGTCTGGGGGGAATTGTAGAAAACAAAGACTCATGGACATTTTGACAAGTGTTATCTGATTACAAATGGATTACGCTTATGTCTGTTTTGCTATGGCTTGTAGATATCCAACAACTTCATCAAAGTGTGAAATTCACTGTCAGGAAATGACACTTAGCTAGCAAACACTAAACATGTTTAGGCAGACTGACTGTTTTTACCACCATGTTGGTTAAACTGGCTCCTTCTTGGCAAGCTCTTCCTAGGTAAGATTAAACAGTAAATAAAACATTTCCATGTTGTGGTTTCTTAAAGTTCCTTAAAGAAAGAAAAACCCAATTTTGTCAAAAAAGAAAAAAGATTGTTTGTCTTTTTTGGATATTTGCCAGAATTCAGCCACAGCAGCATCTGATGGGTTTTCCCAGTCCACCACACATTTACACACTCACGTAGTCCACTGTTAGCTAACGAAGTTGCGGCTGATATTTTATTACGGGACTGTTTGTGGTGGTGTTGTTTTCGTAAAAAGGACCAGGATTATTAAAAGATTTTAGAGCAGTTCTGCCTGGATGGTAAAAATTCAGTGTAACCCCAGCAAGAGGTTGATTTTTGTGGTTTTTTTTTTTTTTTTTTTTTTTTTTTTTTTGGCTCCTGTTTTATAAGCCTGATTAAAATTACAGGAAAAAAATATTCCAGGAATATTCTTTTTGGTCTTTATGTACAGTATACAGACAAGCGTGAAAACCATAAAGACACTATGTAAAACATATTTTGTGTAAAAATATCAGAAAAACACCACTTACAGCCCTTATCGAAGCCATCTTCAGGAAAATTAAATTGTTCTCTGTTCTATGCTTCACTCATTATTTCTTTCTATTTTTATTCAAAATAGGTTGAGATTTAATCTGGTAGGAAACAGCAAAAACAAAATGTAAAGTCGAACCCAGAGCCTGTACACTTAAACACAGAACACTGCTGTTTATGTCTACACTGGGTTACTATGTAGACACATATATATATCCTACAACAGTCAAAATATGGTTTAATTGTTTAATTTTTCTGATAACTGCTTTAATTGTTGAAGTCTTTGTGTGCGTTGCTGCTGTGAGAAGAGCCTTTTGTTTAGTGGGCCGCAGCTCTGGAGCTCCCGGGCTAATGAAGTGCAATAACGGGTGTGTTTTTCATTACGGCCCGCTGCTGGGGAATGTGATTGTGTGGCATAACGGCCCTCAGAGCAGCAGCTTCATCCCTAATCACCAACCCTCCCTTTTATTACAGGAAACTAATGAAATCGTGGCTATTAAGAAGTTCAAGGACAGCGAAGGTAAGACGCTGATAAAGTGACACTAACAGAGAACAAAATCAAAAGGGAATCAGAGATATCTCCGACATAAATAGGAAAATGCCTTTTATTATATTTACAGAGGTGTCCTCGGTATCTGCTCCATTTTCTCAACCTTGAAGGAATTTATCAAGTAATTACAAAACAATTACAAATTCTGAGCCTCTCAGAGCTTCCAGATAAATTGTCCGATTACTGCAGGACAATCTTTAGCTCTTCTTTGATACATCAAGAATATTGCAACTGCAGCAATAGACATTGTTACAAAGCAGATTTACAGAAATCAGAATGTTGTAGATTTAGATCTACTTGAACAAACCTAAGTCTATTTGAATATATGTTCAGATAAAATGTTATTATATGAATGTGCTTAAAATGCTTTGTTGTTAAGATAAATGGAGTTGTCTGCATTTAAGGGAACAGTTTGGTTAAAAGTTAAAACTATTCATTAGTTATTAATCCTAGAAGTTCCAAGTTAGCTATTTACCAAGTTAACAAGTTAGTCAAGCTTGTATGTACCAGTTTAGCAGTATTACACACTACAGGTTGCATAGACTAGTCGACTAATATATTCATTATCCGCCGGTGTGGGGATGGGTGGTGGCTAAAACAGTGAGGCAGATGGTTAAGAAAGCAGAGATGGACATGAGCTTCCATGCTGCGCACTCTCAGTTCAGTTCTCAGTTGTTTATCAGCACTAATACAACAGCCTAAATATAGCAAAGTCCTGAATCATTTACTGCTTTAACTCTGGAAAAGATGACTAGTCACCCTACATTTCTGAATCGCTGGTCTAATAATAAAAATTAGTAGTTGTTCACACCCCTATGAAGAACTGTTATATAAAAAAAATTAAGAAAGGGATGTTACAGAGCCAAAAAAATGTTGTAGGTCCATTTTGAAGAAGAATCACTTTCTTTCTCAGCACATAGTTTGGTGTCACTCAGACTCAGGTAGGTGTGTGTCAGCGTTTCGTAGTACGTTAGAAGTGATTTGGATGATAATATAGTTGTAATTTGATCAGTACGCTTAATTATTTTTTAGTATTACAGACTTATTTTGCTGTTTAATGAAACTGCATGTCTAAATGATATTTTTTTTTGTCTACGTTAGCTGTCTAACTCCAGCGCAAACATGAAAAAGAGAACTTCAGCCACCAAACATGTCTCAGTTAAAGTGAAAATAGTGTAAATAACATTTCGACTGAATTCTCACTTCAGTACAGATGTAGACTTGTGTAGCTTGTAGGCAGAGCCCCACCCTGAGACGTGTCTGTAGTTTAATGAGCTCAGGTGGGTGTGTTTCTATGTAGGACAGGCATAAAAAATAACCAGTAGCACTTCTGAGAGCCTTGTGCACTCCCTTCGTCTTTTTTTTATTAAAGTCTTGATGTTCTCCTCATGCAGAGAACGAGGATGTGAAGGAGACGACGCTGCGGGAGCTGAAGATGCTCCGCACTCTCAAGCAGGAAAACATCGTGGAGCTGAAGGAGGCGTTCCGGCGCCGGGGGAAACTCTACCTGGTGTTTGAATATGTGGAGAAGGTACACACAGGGAAGCCGCTCGGTGGGACGCTTCAGTTCAGCTCAACTCTGTGAATTTAATTTTAGCAAGACATCTCTTTGGTGAAATACATTATTGACAGTGTAAATGAAGCCATAGGTGTCTACACACTAATAATGCACGATACAACAACAGAGAGAGGAACATTTAATCAAAATACAAGCTTGTGTGGAATGCTTTACACAAGAATTTCTCGTGAAAAACACCCAGACAGCGATCCTTTGCACATAACAAATATAGGCTACAGAGCATACGCATGTAACAGACACATATTATGAAATAACATTTTCAGAAATGTTCATAATTAAGTCTTTACTTTTCTTACTTTTTTACATAGGTCCTCACTTTTCCTTATGCTCCTACATGTCCCTTTTATCACTGAATACAACACTCACACATACATACTAGCATTACTGTATCAAAAATGGAAAATACAGAATTGGTGTATCCATCCTTTTTTTTTTTTTGCATGTTTTCCTGAATAAGAATGCCTATGAAGTGTCTAAACATAAATAGAAAAGTATACCATTCTGTAGTTGTCATGACAAAATCTTGAAAGTTTTCTTTTGTTGATTTGTCTGCTCCCCTTTAAGGCAAGTAAATATTTAACAGCTTTAGGTGCTCAGTATATGTGCACTGACGATTGCTTGAATACAAAACTACAGATATGCATATATTTATTTTCTATGACCGCATGTTCTGCATTACGTAACATGATCAGTGTTTTGTTTATTATATTTGTACTTTATTTTTTCCTAAAGAGTTTTATTTTTGCTCCCGCTGGTGTAGAACATGCTAGAGTTGCTGGAAGAGCTGCCTAATGGAGTGCCACCTGACAAAGTGAGGAACTACATCTACCAGCTAATCAAAGCCATCCACTGGTGCCATAAGAACGACATAGTGCACAGGGGTAAGGGAATGATCTGGTCTGTTGGAGCAATTTGCCAAGTCAGGTTGGAACATTGGCAAGTTTGCAGTTGTAGAATGAGTGTGTGGACTGTTTGAGCTCCTTTGGAGCTCAGTGCTACTCTTATACACTGAACACACTTCAGCCAGAGACCTGGAGCTGCTGAGGATGAGGATGAGTGAATAGTTTTTAATAAGCTCTGAGAAGTTCAGCCTGTATTGTTAGCTTTGAGCTCTTCAACATGCTGCATGTGTCGGAAATGCAGCTTCCTTTGGCTAAACGTATGACTGCAGAAGCCCAGACTATCAAGATGACCTATCCTAGATGACCTAGTAAAGTAAAAACAGCAATGGAAGAGAGCTGGGCTTTAACTAGGCCATTGTGGAGGAGCTGCGTGTGAAAGTAACTGTCCCACTTGCAGGCAGCCTGTTTTTGCTCTTTAGCTCTTAAATGCAGCAGCTTCTGTTTTATTTGTGCACCGTAAGGGGACACAAGAAAATATTACAAAAAGATCATGACACAAATTTGTATGTATATGCAAATTTATAACTATAACCATCTAACTTAAAATGCTAAATGATGAATGTTCTTGAATAGTGCTGGCAAATATACAGATAAGGGTTTGGGAATGTATTTATGGAAAACATTTGGGGTAAGATAGACTCCCAGTGCATGTTAGCTACATGGCATTAAAGACATTAAATATGTCTTAAATGTGTCATAAGTGAGGCTGAACAATGAGTTTCAACATTTTCATTCAGTGACCTGATTTTTCTTTCTCTTCCTCTCTCTCTCGCTTTCTTACAGACATTAAGCCAGAAAACCTCCTAATCAGCTCAGATGACGTGCTCAAGCTGTGTGATTTTGGTGAGCTTGGCTCTCAGAAATGCAGTTGCCTGAAGATGTTCTTTGGTGCTCATTAGCAGTGTTAATGATGCAGGTGTGGAATCTCAGAGCAGTGGGGAACTAGTTTACCAGAGAAGGTGTACTAAGAATGTAGGCTAAAGCTCACCTCTGCCGTTTCTACCTACAAATTACCAGTAGGGGTGTAATAATGTAGAGTGCAAAAGTAAAATTATTTCCTAGAACAAATCTCAGCCATTCTCTAGTTTGATTGTGTCGTCAGGGAAGTGATGAACTCTTTCTACAACAATGTGTTTCACACTAATAGAATTTGGCATCTGCCCTTAGAAATTCTTTTTGCACCGCTTGTAAGTCTGTGGTGCTTGTTAGTATTGCAACAAAAAAGTGTTCGCAGTATCACTGGGAGATCGCAAGTTCGAATCCTGACAATGCCACAGCCATCTGTGACTGGGAGACCTAGAGAGAAAAATCGGCTATTCTCTCTGGGTGGGAGGGATGTTATTACTCTCTCCTGTCAATCACAGTGACACTAAGCAGTCATGGGCATCTGTGAGCTCATGTATGCGGAAGAGGGAAGAAAGCAATTACCTCCATGATGACAAAAATTCTTGTCGGTAGTACAGACATAATGAGTACAGATTAGGTTGCAAAACACTGGAGTAGACCTTTATGGATGGATGAGGTAGGTGACTATAAAGGGAGAGCCACACAACCATGCTTGCATCGGCTAGTTGGGTGAAAACACTGAAGAAGGATGCCACTTAGCTGAAGAGCTTGAAGAGGTGAGCGTTGCAAACAGCAAGGGGGAAGTGACTAGCTAAATGCAGCGTAGTAATGCTAACAAGAGCTCAATGACTCAGTGTTAATGGATACCAAAAAATGCTCATGATACAGATAGAAGTACACAGTGTGCGGTGGAGAGGAATGGATCTCCAGCTTTAGAGGACAGGTCTGTATCCCCAACTGTGGCAACAAGCTGCCAAGCAGATACCATATTCAATGTCGAGAGACGGGAAGAAGAAAGCAGTTGGCTATATAACAGCAGCATTGATTTCAAATACTGCGCCATACATCACTACCTGACTTTGCTGGAAGGTCTTGATATATGTGTCCAAGCACACAGGGACGTATCCAAGCGCTTCACATTACCCTGGTGGTAAGGAGCGGTAAAATAGAACAAGATAGCTTCTAATTCACATCATTTCACTTCAGTTATTTAGAGATTCCACCTGGAGGATCACACAGGAGCAGTGATGCAATTGGACAGATAGCTGTGCACCTGCTTAATCTCAGAATCACTTGGACAGCCATGCTAACTCACAATGACAGCTTGTTTTGAGCTCTACTGCACACCTGGACAACAGTAGTGGACAAAAGTGAATGGGCTTAAACTGCAGGGAGGCCAAGTGTACCAGCATCCCTGTATCAACACATGCGAATCTTTGGTTATATTCATAGTGTGTAGCATAAAATACTGGATGTATCTCCATACATACAGTTTAATCAGTTCGATCCTGAGCTCAGATTAGTGTCTGTGTGGAGTTTCATATGTTCTCCACGTATCTACTTGGGTTTCCTCAGGGTTCTCCAGTTTCCTCCCAACTCCCAAAAAGATGTAGGTGCATTGGCAGTGCTAAATTGCCCCTAAGTGCAGTGGACTAGTGTCCCACCTCACACCCAGTGTTCCTGGATTCACACCTTTACCGAATATGAATTAATAAATATTTTAGCAACACTAGGTGTGCAAGCCAATTAGCTAAACACAGCTAGCTAGCGAGGGAACAAGTCAGCGATCATTATAGCTTGTTAGATCCGTAGATGTTCAGTTAAGAAATCATTTTTCCGGGAATCTTCTGAGAATTCAGCATCAGGAATAATTTCACGCCTGTCTTATTAACACTCTCTGCTCTTTTCGCCAGAGTGTGTGTTTGTGTGTGTGTGTGGCGTCTGTATTTGTATGTGTGTATGGGTTTGGGCGAGATACAGCAGGTCCTCTGTCTCACACGCCATATTGAGGGCAGGACGCCAGTCATGGTCTGTTTAAGCTCCAGCCATTTTGTTTCGGCTGCAGCATGCGGGAGCAGACTGCACACACACACACACACACACACACACACACACACACACACACACACACTGCTGACTGCAGACATGTGGCATTGTTTCTAGTTTGAAATGAAATCTAAACATACACAGCGACATGCTAACAGACTGCCCTTCATATGTATCGTCCTTTACTTTGTAGCACAACAAACACAACTTTATGGTCACTGGATTTGAGGTTTTCGGTCTTGGTTGTCTGGACACTTTTTATGAATAAGACATTAATTCCCTTTTTTCTTTCTCTTCCTTTCTTGTATCCATCACTCTCAGGTTTCGCACGTGACCTCTCAGAAGGAACAGACGCCAATTACACCGAGTATGTGGCCACCAGGTGGTACCGATCACCTGAACTACTGCTGGGGTCAGTTTTCTCTCTCGCTGTATGTGTGTGTATATGTGTGTGTATATGTGTGAGTGTGTGTATGTGATAGATCTCCAGTTTTGTCATTCATAATGTGTCCAAAATGACCTTTCCTTAGGTTATGAGCTGAGACGTAAGTGTATGAAATGTCCTTTTTTTAAGTTTTGCACTGGAACCTAATGTCTCATACAGAAGCTAATAGCCACCAGCTTAGCTCTGTGCTAATCATCACACACTCACAACCTCACTACTAAGGCCCTTATGATGTGTTGAAGTCATGTTAGAGCTCAACAGGGTGGGAAAACCTCCCATTATTCCAATTTCACCCTTTCTTGTAATAGATACATGGCGGCTATAGTTTTTATCGAACATTAGCTAGCATCAACATACTTAGTGTTGGCTCACTTGTTAAGATTCTAGCCTACTGCTCAGAAGGTTGTGAGTTTAAGCCCAGACACCTTTTAAGCTGGTCCTTGATCCACCTCTGGTCCATCTCTGCTTTATGGGAGTCAGATTAAAGCTGGGATAAGTGAAAAATAGTACTCCAAGCAGCATTAACACATCTCTTCTTGAAGTAAGTGGTGCAATTTAAGAGTTTAGAGGTGCCTGGGTTTGAACTCACAACCTTTTGATAACCAGCGAACCACCACTAGCTAATGTTGAACAAGCTAAAAATCTCTGGGTTTAATTTAGTGACTGACTTGGAATTTTCCAGCTAAAAGATGGGAATCACGTATTTTTCCCCCTGTGACTGGAACATTAGCCTTGCAGTTCTCCAAAGTTGGCACTTTGTTGACATAGTTGACGTACAGAGCTGTGGCGTGTGCTCACGAATGCAAGACGGAATAAATGCCATCATGTTGTGTTCAGTATGGTGCTTTCTTGACAGCTCGTTATTAGGTGATAGCGGAGGAGAGTTACGAGCTCACCGTGTCATTACTCACTCAGATGCGTGTATGGATGCTCCGTGATGATCGATGAAACTCGTGTTATTTTCCAGTCGAAGACGAATGAAGTTTAGGGTCATTTCATCAGCCCCTTCACCAAAATAAACACAAACGCTGTACGGCAACATCACCTGCTTCTATGCAGGAGCGCTCCAGGAGTATTGGTTAAATGATTTATTTTATGTTTTTTCCCATAAGGTATATCCCAATTCTGTTGAACAGCAACATGTTAAAATGTGATGTCTTTTTTTAATGGTGCTGTAGTTGTGTCCACCTTGTTGTGCGATTAGTCCAAAAGTTATATCAATATTTACTCTAGGAAGGCTCAATTCGCCTTCCACCCATTATGATTCAGGAGCTGATAAAATAGCACTTGATCCAGCATATCCATATTATTTTGCATTTTGTATATCAAGATACTAAATTAAGGTCTTGAAATTGTCGTGTTACAAAAGATTTTCTTTTCATTCGCTAGTTTGAGGTGTTGAGTTCTAAAATAATGGCAATGTTTTTGTTAATTTGCTCTTATAGCTCACTAAGTTCATTCATAATTTTATACATAAAAAAATTCAGTCCTCATGATATATAGGGATTACACTGCAAAAAAATCTTACATCTTATATATTAGCAGGTCAAAATATCTTAAATATAGTCAAATGTGTCTAGTATTTCCTGTTATAAGGTTAGAATAAACCAAATATAAAATTATTAAACCTATATCTCCACATTGTTACTAATCACTGCACGTTGTAGTGTGTATGGTTGTGTGTGTAACCGAATCTGAATTTGAATTTGAAGCTTATTCTATTGGCAGATAATTTTGCTAATTTCAGGTATTAATTTCTAGAAAGAAGAATCTGCCAATTATCTGCCAATAGACTAAGCTTGAAAATAGTAAAAAAGAAAAAAAAATCTAGAAATTGATTTAATAATCTTATATTTGGTTTATCGTAATATTGTAATAGAAAATTCTAGATAAATATGATTGTATTCAAGATATTTTCACTTGCTAAATGAGTTACGTTACGATCCGTTATGTTGTTTGATGGTAGCTAAACTGGTAGCTATACGCTTTAATTACTTTTTAGCAACATTTGCATTGAATCTCCCGTGAATAACTTCACCTCTAAACCATGTTTCTACATTTAGAGTACAATAGGGACTGTTATGTAGAACAGCTTTTGGCCCAAACTTTTCTTGAATCGTCTGTATGGAGATGGATGGAAGTAAATTTCACACAAAACACTCTAAATTAAGACAGCAGGCCTTAACTTTATTATTTAATTATTTAAGTCTTCTGTCCTCTGTCTCTCTTTCTCTGACCTTATCGGTTATAACATTGATTTGTTACCACTATCAACCATCACAGTAGCAGTATAGCTATTTACAGTAAAGTGAGAATATGCACATGCCCACACGCACACACACACACACACACACACACAGTTAAGAGGAGGATTCAAGGGTAAAAATAATGCATATCTCAGGGTGAGCCATATGGCAAATATGCATATCAGGATACTTGGAGAGATTTTCATGCTGCATGATTCATAACTGTGTTTTTTTTATAATATGTACAAAAATAAATTCGTAAACAAGGTTCAAGAGGGGAGAAGATTTCTGCTGCTGCTGATCAGCTAATCTGCCATACTGATAAAACTTATTCTTAAGTTTGTGCATGTCGATTTTTCTCTTCAATTCAAAAACCTCGATCTGTAGTATGGCCATGTTTTAACCTTCTGGCAGAGGCAACCCCATTTTGCACTGAAATCTCCTGGTACTTCATGATTTAGAGCCCCAAATCATCCCTGCCCAGCTGCCATGTTTTACAGTGTGCATCAGGTGCTTTTCTTCATATCCATACATTTGTCGCAACTGCGGCATGACTTCGCGAAGACTCAGCTGGATTTGCTCACTGCGCTTCTGTGAAAAACTGACATTTTAAACTATAGCCTGCAGCTCAATCTTTTTAAGATTGAGTGTAATTGCTCATTTCCTGGAAACTGTATGAAATTTAGAGTTGGATTTATAACTTTTCCACAGCAGAGTTATTCAGTGCGCTGATGTCTGTCACAGTGAAACGGAAACCTTTTTTAAAGAAGCCGAAATCTTAGAAATTCTTTCTCCTCGTGCCAAGTCTTGTTGATTAGTTCAGAAGTTTGTTTTCGATGTTTGTAGTGCAGTCTGAACTTCGGAGTGGATGGATGACAGCTCCAGACAGTATCACATCATTCGCTGATAATTTGCATATTGCAACTGAGTTTATACGTAACACTCACCGAATAAGTTTTATACGTTTTATATTCTATAGTATATAAACATAATCAGCCATCAAAGAGGAGCTAACCTTATAGAAACTCTTGAGTTTTGTAATTAGAGGCTTAAGTGATGCTCATTTCCTGGAAAATGCAGGGCTAAGGGCCTCAATTTTTCAAAGATAAACACACAGCAAGCTATATGACCAAACGTTTGTGGACATCTGACCATCACACCTATATGTGCTCGTTAAATCCCATTCCAGATTTATTCCCCTTTGCAGTTATAATAAGCTCCACTCTTCTGGGAAGGCTTTCCACTAGATTTTGAAGCGTGAGGATTTGTGTTCTTTCAGCTACAGGAGCATTAGTGAGGTCAGGCGCTGATGTTGGTGAGGAGGTCTGAGGTGCAGTCGGTGCTCCAGTTCATCCCAAAGGTGTTCAGTGGGGTTGAGGTCAGGGCTCTGTGCAGGACACTCGAGTTCTTCTACACCAACCATGTCTTCATGGAGCTTTCTTTGTGCACAGGGGCATTGTCATGCTGGAACAAGTTTGAGCTGCTTAGTTCCAGGGAGATTCTATAAAATTGTGTGCTTTGGGGAAGGCCTGTATATGGGTGTGATGACCAGGTGTCCACAAACATTTGCCATGTAGTGTATATTTTACTATGACAACCAGCCATCACTGGATATTATGTACTCAGAGTAAGTAAGTAAAGTTTGCTCCTTTTCATGATACATTTAATGATCCTGATTAACTGATATCTAAAGATTAACTGTATTAGCAAGAAAACATCTGGAAAGTTAAAGTAAATCTCTGTTTCTTCCTCAGAGCTCCGTATGGGAAGGCGGTGGATATGTGGTCAGTGGGGTGCATTCTGGGCGAGCTGAGTGACGGACAGCCTTTGTTTCCAGGCGAGAGTGAGATAGATCAACTCTTCACCATACAGAAGGTTCTGGGACCCCTGCCTCCAGAGCAGATGAAGCTTTTCTACAACAACCCCCGCTTCCACGGCCTACGGGTGGGCTCCTGTCTGTCTCCGACGCTCTTTCCCTCTCTATTGTTTTCCTCGCTCTCTGTCCTTGATCTTCTCACTTGTCTCTCCAAACACATTCCCTCTCTCTCTCTTTCTCTCTGCCTGGGTTTTCTGTGCTGTGACTGATTGGATTGAGGTGACTCATACGTAGTTGTTGAGCATGTATGTGTTTGTGTATATCATGTTTGTGTGTGTGTGTGAATGTGTGAGATGCTGGCTCATACCTGCTAACAACCCAAGAACAGGCCGCTGTGCCTGAGTCTCTTCTTCTTCTCTTTCTCTCTCTCTCTCTCTCTCTCTCTCTCTCTCACACACACACACACACAGTGAATCATATCATTCCTGTTATATCATAACTCACCAGCTTTGCGCTCTTCAGCTGTTGTACTAGTGATGGGGCAGAAGTAGGGCTGTACTCAAATCAGCAGTTTCCAGGAATGTGGCAAATTGTTTTCACACTCATATATGGATCTGTTTGAACGTGTACCCTGAGGACATTGGCATTGTTTCTCTGTGCTAATTTAAAGCTGATCCTTATGCAGTATATAGTATATAGAATATAGACAGCCAATATGTTCAGGATTTGCATTATAGATTTGCCTGGTCATGTGACACAATTATGATAATAGGACAATAATTAGCAAGAAATCAGTTGAACATACAGATAGATAGATAGATAGATAGATAGATGAGACGAGAATACACCCAGGATGGGAGGCGCACACACACACACTCACACCTAGAGGCAATCCAAAGTTTTGGGGATGTGGGAGGAAAACGGAGAACCCAGAGGAAACCCACATGAGGGACCATGCACACAAACTTCACACAGACGGTAAGCCGAGCTCAGGATCGAACCAGGGAGAGTGGAGATGTGAAGCGTCAGTGTTACACTCTGTAAGACAGTGCTGCCCAGATCATATTCATATAAGAGGAAATTGTCCTGGGGCCTCACATTAAATAAAGAAATGTGCAGATAAATTGAATGGTTGAGTAAGCAGTAAATCCAGTAAACGTCCATTTCATTCACTTTACGCAACGTTTACCCCAAGGAATGGGATAAATTGTGTACGCTGTTAGTGGACATGCCGCAGATGATTTACAAAGAAGCATTACGTGATTGTTCCCCCTCGAAGGAGGCAACAATATTTAAATTAGGTTTTTATGTATATTATTTCTTCTCAATAGCAACTTTTACGCAACATTTTACGCAATTAAAGGCAGAGTCAAGTGTGCGACGAAAACCAACAATAAGTCATAATAAGAGATCTTTTCTATAAACATTCTGATTATTGTCTTAGTAAATTGTATGATTTGGGGTTTAATGGTTGGAAACAGGCTTCCACAAATTTAATACCTGCCTTCTGGTCGTATTCATTTACACATGCAATCTCTGTTCCTGAAGTGACTTTCAAGCTGTGGAGCTGTGGTAAAGCACAGTGTTGGGGCAAAATTAATCCATTTGCATCGACTGTGCCCTTCGTATTTTTCACCTTAACACAGAAACATACCATTCCATTTTCATTGGGGTGAACACCCAAAAAGATGTGATATTTTTCTCATTTGAAAGACACATTTACATAATTCAGTCGGTTTATGTTTACGTATTTGGCAGACACTTTTATTCAAAGCGTAGGTTCACATGAAGGTTCGGGGTCTTGCTCAAGTTCCTGACTGTGTTAAGTCAGCGAGTATCCTGGAGCTTTAACCACTCAGGCACCACTGCCCACACTGTTTGGTGCTCACTGTACAGAAGCATGTGTGTGTTTGTGTTTGTTTGCCTGTGTGTTTGTGTGTAATCTCATATCCTCTTCTCCCATATGCAGTTCCCTACAGTGAGCCACCCGCAGACTCTGGAGAGAAGATACCTTGGCATCATCAACGGCCCCATGCTGGACCTAATGAAGGTAAGAACCACCAGAGCACCGAGCCATGTGTGTATGCTTGGAGAAGTGTGAGGCCACACCTCCTTCACTGGGACTGTCAGGCACAGAGCCCAGATCAGCTCATTGCGTAATGGAACATTGATTTTGACTGCCAATGCTATTCTGGGTCTCTATGAAAGGATGAAGCAGGGGATGGAAGTAAGAGGGTCTCGCTGTTTTACATGTAAAATGATATTGGTCTGAATGTGGGCTTTCTTGTGCCTGTGTGTGTGCTTGTGTGTGCATGAACAGTGTGTTTGCTGTCAAACCATGTGGGCAGTAGTGCCTGTTTCCTCCTGCTGATGACTCACTGCTTGCTTGTGCAGCACCTTGGCATCTCATCTAAGCATCTTAGGCCTAGGACATTTTATTATTTCATTTGATAAAATTCACTCTGTGATGTAGGGATGAACCAAACAAATTTAGGTTAGAAGAATTTTTAATAATGTTCACTGAACTTCTGGGGGCGTTCAAACTGTCAAGTTTTATCAACATTTATAAATGTTCCTACAGTGTTGCAGCAACTATTTAAGTGGTGGTAGGAATGTTAACATAAATGTTTGGATGTATTTTTTATCGAACTGTGAACATCGTCTGAGCAAATGTTCATCTCATGTTATTGTAGTAATGTTTCAGCTGACCTTCTTAGACCCTAGTAAATACGTTCTGGTGATGTTCTCTAATATCTGGGGTGATATCACACACATCTGTATATACAAAGCAGCCAGTTCATTACTATACAATTTACAGCATGAAAAATGGGAGGTCAAGCCTTCTCTAATGGCACTGACAGCTGCACAGGCCACACCTTCTTCACTGGGACATACAGCCACACAGGCGACGCCTTCAAGACTGGGACTGACAGAGACAGAAGCCAGACCTCCTTCACTGAGACTGACAGCTACACAGATCACACCCCCTTCACTGGTACCAACAGGCACACAAGCCACACCTCCTTAACTGGGACTGACTGACACACAGGTCACGCCTCCTTCACTTTGACTGACAGACATGCAGGCCACACTTCCTTCACTTTGACTGACAGACATGCAGGCCACACCTCCTTCACTTTGACTGACAGGCACAGAGGCTTTACCCTCCTATTTAGATGTCCTTGGTCATATAACAGATATAATAGAATAATGTAGATGAGAGAGCATTTCCCTGGTTTCATGCTTGTAAATGCACATTTCTCTTCACCTTTTGTGTTCCTCCTCTTTCTCCTTGCTCTTTTCTGTTTCTCTCCTGTATGACTTTAGCTGAAGATGTGCCGCTATACCTGTCCTATATCATCAGTTTGCTAAAAGGTCACCACCATAAACACTGTCACACTTTACTGTCAGCGCGAGCGAGGCGGTTTGCAGGACCTTCAGTGTTTATGAGTCTCAAATGGCAGTTCAGCAGAGAGAAGGATAAGAGGGAAAATGCAACAGTCTATGCTGCAAAGACTCATGCAGTTGTAAAGGACCAGCAGGAAACTTCATTTTGCATATCAGTGTTTTAGATAAAACAAGGCAATTTTCAACCAGACACTATCTTTGTGTCTGGCATTGGATCTGTTTGACCACAGTTCTGTTCTTACACATCCAATTCAACTTAAAGTGTTGGTTCAATTACATGAAAAAAAAATCTAATTTACACAATTTCTCATGCGTTCAGTCAGTCAGTAGTTAGCTAGTGCCTGAAATGTCCTTCTTTAGTTTGGCGCTAGAGCTACTAGGCTAAGGTAGCTAACAAATTAAAAAAAAAAATTATTTCTATAAATATCTGCCTAAAGCTTAGTGTAATCTATAAACATGACTAAACGTCACAGTGTAGCTAAAAGGGCGGCCATCTTGGACAACAGGAATCTTTTTTTCTTCCGGCAATTTGATATCATTCCACACAAGTTGGAAGGTGTATTCTGTATTGCAAAGCTGGAACTTATATTTGTACTATCAGCAATTTCCAGAGACTACAATCAAAGATTTGGCCATTTTATAGAAAGTCAGACTTCCACTATTTTATTAGCTACACTAGCCTTGTAGCGCTAGTGAAAACCAAACACATCTTGCGCTAGTGAAAACCAAACACATCTTTGAGGCTTTTGTATAAGGTGCATTAGAAAGTGGTCGCTGATATAACAATGTTTTTTTTTTTTGGCTGTATCCATTCCCAACTACAAACTGTATAAAACTCTCTTTAGAAAGAGACAAGAAATGTGTGTGAGAGAGCGAGCGAGCGAGAGGGGACACGGCAGAGCTTTAGGCTCCTTTAGATGAGTTTCATTACATTGAGCAGCCAGTGAAGCTGTTCCACATTTATGATAATTAGGGTGATTCATGTTAACATCTCTTATTTAGCTGAGGATGAGATGGTATTAATATGCTGATCCTATGCTAATTGTATTCACACTGCAGCATCTTCGGTTTGCCTGCATTTGAATGAGCTGCTGTTGAATATTATGACATAACCTTGAACTTTAGCGAGCATACCAATCAGAGCGTCACAGCAACACCCAGATGATCGTTTTCACTTCTGCAACAGCAACGGTTTTGGAATATAATGGCTTGAGACCAGCACTTTCCCTTAAAGTGTACAATGTGGATGTGTGCTAATAAACTCAGAGCTAATCCAGGGGAGGCTGTGTGGGTTTGTCTGTGTGTCTGTTTTTAACTGGAGCGTTAAAAATTCCTGCAGTGGGCCAAATGGCAGTTTGCTGCAACAGCAGAACCTTTTAAACAGCAGTGCAAGTTGGATACAAGCAACTACCAAAAGAGACAAGAAGCCTTTTTGTCTTCACATTGTGCAATGACATGGTTGTGTGATGCAAAGTGGAGGTGCGTTTCAACCCCAAAGTTTGTTAAATTCCAATAACAGCACATCCTGAAGTGTTTTATCCCTCTTATACTACAGCAATTTGTCAATTATTACAATTGTAATTGATAACAGAATGACAGGTCATACATTTAGTTCCTGTTATCGCCTACATTATGAATGCTATAAACAGTAATTTCTTTCACATTCTCTTGAAGTTAATACAATGAAAAATTTTTATTTTCATTCAGTTTGTCATGTTACGGAAAAACCGGAAAGCTCGATGTCATTCTCTGTGGCACAAAACTTAGTTACAGCTTGACCTCTGACACTTGAGATTCCTTCCTAATGAATGTTAAATAAACATATCATCACAGAAAACATCACCATATTATAATGTTTTTTGTTAAATAACAGCACATTTTGTTTAATCGGTTTATTATTCGGCTTAAATTATGTGAAGCGTCCACCCTGTGAGTGAGCTGTCACTATAGAAACTATAACATATTTAAAAAGAGTGCATTTTTTTGGCTTTGCCTTGGAAGTATGGTCAGAGCTGGTGACCAAACACCTTCCAACCAATCAGATTTAAGAATTCAACAGTGACGTATAATTGGAAAGGCCAACAATCATGATCATAATTAAAAATATGATTAATTCTGCAGCAACTGTTATTATTCAAAAAAACATGACATAATTACAGACCAGGCAGCTTGAAACAAAGCCACGTGCTTTAAAAAATGTCTAACAGCAGTAACTTATTCAATAGACAGTACCGCTTCAACAAATATCCAGATATTGGTGTTGGCTCTTTCTTGGTAAGACCATCCAGCTGGGCTAAACAATGATCTTTGATTTTTTTTTCTCAGCTCACTCGCTTTTGTGTAACTGCCGTTTCAGAATCTGCTGCTTTTGAACCCGAATGAGCGTTTCCTAACAGATCAGAGTCTGAACCACCACGTATTCCAGAGCCAGCGGCAGACTGAGCGACCTGGACCCCCGACCCCTACACCCATCCGCTCCTCCAAGAGAAAACCCCACCACGATAACACCGCCCTCAGCAGGTCAGGAGGAGGAAGCACACTCTGATTGGCTGTGGCTTGGGCTAATAACATGTCATGCATAACAGAACATTTGCTGCTATTTAGAAAGAACATCAGAAGAACAAAATCCTTCATAAAAATGTATTCTGAGAATATTGAATAGTGGAACAGGCTAAAAAAATGTAATGGGGGCCAAAATTTAATATAATGGCAGATGACATGGCAGACCTAAATATCTAGGTTTCATAATTATATGATTACTAGGAGTAGATTCATTGCTATGATCTAAATGTAAAGTAGTTTACATAGTTAATGTAAAGTTATTAGTAAGCTTCCTTTAAAGTATATCTTGATAATGTAGTGTATAACAGTATACTTGTTACCGAGTGTACTTCTCTCCACATACACATTAGTACACTGGTAGTAAAATTTAAAAAACTTTTAGTGTACTTGAAAAAACTTTATTTTTTCAAAAGTGAAGTCATAGCCAAATATTACTTTTTCATCAGTTTTGATAAGTAGCTTTAAAAAAGCTGGATACAGACATATAGTCTTTTTATCATCAGTGTAAACAAAAGAATAATTTTTGAAAGCCTCAAGATCCCTGTACCATTTCTTGTGTTCACCAATTGGAGCGCAGTGTTGTCATTTTGGTCGTGCCAGTTAATCAGACTTAACTGAACAGTCAATTGTTTGAGATGTAATTAGATGTTTTGCATAACAATTCTGCATTAAAACTTAATTGGTTGATTTAGCATATCAATATCATGAAATGATCTGGACACTTATTATACTTTCTTGTGATGATAACCATGATAATTTCTGTAGTACTCAAGAGTCTTTCTCATGCCCTCTAATTCTTCTCTGTGTAAGGAGTCATGGTAGTAAGAGCTCAGGACACCATCGTTCCAACAGCCGGGACTGTTCTAGCCTACCGCGTCATAATCAGGCTGAGCTGCATCCACAGAGTGCTGAAGCGTTCCTGAATGGTGCCGTTCCTGCGTCCAGCAGCCTGAGCCCCACACTGCACGCCAAAACGTTCCATTCCCCCCAACCCCTTAACCGCTCAGCGTCCTGCGGCAAAGACCTGGCCTCGCTCAGCCCCAAGAAGGCACGAGCCAAAGCCTCTGACCTGGACTTCGACTTGCCCAAGGTGTCTGATGGCCCTGGCGCCAAATACCTCAAATCCAACGCCTCACGCTCCCACAACCGCCACTCGTTTGTGGAGGGCAAGAATAATACGCTGCAGGGAGAGCGGGAGAAGCATGTACGCCACGGCGAGCCAATGCCGCTGAATTCAAGCACCAAAAGCTCTTCGTCTTTTATGAGTCTGTCCAAGAGCCATGGCGCACTGACTGACGCCAAGTCCATCAGTAACTTGAGCGATCCGCGCCTTCTCCAAGACGATGCACCCGTGCCCTCACGATACTTCCCTTCCAGCTGCCTGGACCTGAATGCCAACCTGAACCTGGCGGCCCCCGGCAGCCCCGCCTTGCGTCACAGCCCTGGTGGGCGTGCCAAGTCCGAGCGCCAGGCCGGCATGGTGGACTCGTCGCTCCGCCGCTCATCAACACGCCACAAGGGCCAGCAGCAGGACGAGGCCAAAGCCACAGAAACCCTGGATCCTGGAGGAGGAGCTCGTGACTTCCCCTATGGCCTGGGCTACACCAGCCCTTTCTCATCACAACAGCGCCCCCACAGACACTCCATGTATGTGCGACGGGAGCGCAGTCGACCACACGGAGCCGATGTAGGCCTAGCACTGGGTCAGAGTGCTCCCGCTCGTGCCAGCAGCCTCCAGATGCTCTCGCCACAGCTGCAGCATCGCACCCTACCTAGGCACGTGGGCAGCTCCAGCAGCCGTGATGATACCCCTGATGACCTCAGGGTCAGTCTAACTGCACACACTCCTCACTCTGATATTCCTGATGTATGTGAATCTTGCTAATAATGGTTGCATGCTGGTTCCTGCTAATTAGGCTAATTGCTTCTAATTTGTTTTCGAATTCCTGATGCCTCTCATTTATTTCTGGCGTCCTGCTTGTGATTCTATATGCAAACATTTCACTCAATATTTTTTGGCCTCCAATCAGGACAGTCCGCTCTTGTGGTGTATTGCAGGCAGCCATTTATCACGAGCAGCATCCAGAGGACGGAGGATCGTCCAAGGAGAACCGCATGGTCTACAGTGACTCAATGCCACGTCGAGTCGGCAGCTTCTACAGAGGTCAGCGTGAGTTCACACACAATCACACACATATCATTTTCTTTAACTCTCCATTCTAAAATTGTTTATTGCGTGGGATTTGGTCGTAGTGCCGTCTCCTAGACCGGACAACACTTTCCATGAGGGCAGCGGGCAGAATATGAGCTCAGGGGTGAACATGGAGAGCAGCAGCCACACCAAACGCCAACCCACTTACGACCCCTGGTGAGCTTTAACACGCTGCACTACTTTCTGTTCAAGATGCACACGTTAGCATGTTTTTCACTGGTCTATGCACATATAAAAAAGTGTTTGACTGACAAGTTGCTTACTCTGTTCTCAGCCAGTCTGAATATAATTGTATTCATAGAGTTCGGAGATTATGACCAACATTACACCTTTAACCTGTGTTGACATTCGGAGGTTGCCGAGCTCGCCCCCAGTTGTGTATTTCTGTAATCGTGTCTTTTTGTAGGCAGTGACATAGTTGACATTTATAAATATCATAGAGTTATTTTTAGTTTATACACCATTGAATTCTCAAATCTGATTGGTCAGAAAGTGCTGATTCGTTTTCTATGACATCAGCTCTGACTGTAGTTCTGATTTTAATTCAAATCACAGGCTAGGATTATTTTTCTATAACAGCATGCCCTCAAGTGTTTTGTTCCTTACATACGCATTTTTCACTGGCTGCTAATTGTACATTGTTAATTACTTTGATCAAATAGTTACTTGTCTGAGTCACAGCTCTTATGTCGTTCACTGCCACATGATGTAAATGATCTGTTATTTTGACACATTGTAGAGTGATCATGCTGTTAAATAGGTCTCGCAATATACTAAGTCACGTTCTCAGATTAGTAAAGTGTGTTTTTCATCAGGACGGGGCCCGAGGCGCTGGATTTGGGTCCTCCAGAGCCAGCCAAAGAGAAGGAGAAACAAGGATTTTTCAGAGCAATAAAGAAGAAGAAGAAGAAATCTCAAGCGGTCAGTGTCAGCTCCTTGCACGGTGATGTGTTGCGTGTCTGACAAGTGTGTACGTTTTTAGCGATTTTAAGTTGAGCATTTTATATGTATTTAGTGGCATTTCTGTATATTCTCTGTGTCCATGCCCATACGTGTGTGTGTTTGTGTGTGTGGTTGTGTGAGCACTGGTGTCCTGTGTCCCACTGTCAGTCTTGTCAGTCTTGTGCCTCTTGTATTCCAGGTGGATGCTGGAGAAGCCAGAGGTCCTGTGATCAAGAAATCTCTTTTTCCTCTGTCTAACTCAAAGCCTAGCTTTAAACATAACTCCTCAGAGAGAGTACTCCCTCTAGTGGCCACGCCCATGGTACAAACCCCCATTGATATACCGAATAATAACACACCTAACCACTAACCCTGTGCCATTCACATTGCATGCTATTAACATTATTAATCCACATTTTGATTGGTAATGATGATATGATGAGGTATTTTTGACTCTGTGGTTCACTTGATCCATGAGGTCTCCATCTTATGGGAGAAATTTATATCCCTAATATCAAAAATGTTCACACAGACATTCTGATTTAATGTAAATACAATAAAACTAGTTATGTTTGAATAGCAGTTAAACATGTTGAAGATTAGAATGTGAAAAAAATATGAAAACAACTTTCTATAAAGGCCATTGTTAGAATTATTTATGAAAAGCATTACAGTATATAGCCATGTTTATAATGAATTTATAAATTCCTAAGAGAATGCATTATAAGTAGTGTTTATAACACTTATACTCCTAATAATGTGCTGTTTTAAAAAAATATTATTATTATTATTATTATTATTATTATTATTATTATTATTATTATTATTACCTAACTATCATAATCTAAGTTGTATTTGTAATCTCTAAGTAAACTGGTAAATATTTTAAACACACACACAAAAAGCATTAAATCCACGACATTTCCAATATTTTATTTCCTCACAATTTCATCAAGCCCAAAACTACACTGCAGTTATATATAGAGCAATTTAAAAATGTTATATAGTGTGTTGTAAAGTTGTCAGATCATTTTTTTGATAGTCTGTCTGGTGTAATTAATTTATTAAAGAAATTAAAATCAAGTCTCATAATGTGGTATAAAAGAGATTATTGGTGATGTAATGTGACATGCTGTAAACCACTTGGGGACATTCTGTTCTAGGAAAATAATCAATGATAGGGTGGCACATTAAATTAAATACATTAAATGTAACTATAAACAGTTAAAGTGTGTAAAGTGTGTATTTTTCAAATACAGCATGTGTCGAAGTATTTTTTTTTCTCATATACCAAAGCAATTTGTTTTTATTTAATAAAGAATGTCGTGACACTTTTTAACTGTTTATAGTTACATTTAATGTTGTGGCACGTGAAGTTAGTTCCTGTTACACTTTGGTTATACCAGATTCTTACTGACTGTCACAAAGCACTGACACTGGAGACTCCTTCCATGAATGTTAAAAAAGTCTCCTTAAAGAAAACTACACCATATCAATGGTTAGACATTTTATTTTGTTAAATAACATTTCATCTGTTTGTTATTAGTCTTAGACTGTTACTATAGAAACAATAACATATTAAAATGAGTGCATTTGAATAAGCCTGGGATTTGAATTACAGCTAGAACTACTGTGCTTTTATAGAAAATTAATCACCTTCTGACCAATCCGAATGCAACAGCGCTGTGGTATAACAATTCATAATGCATAATAAAGTATGAAATAACTATAAAAGTGAAAGAATTTTTTTATAAATAATTCTAACAATGTTCCTCTTGATTGCATTATAATATGATATAAATGTGACCTTCATAGAGAGTATTGTCTTCAAGAAAGGTTTGTTTTCGTGCACTAACAGACCTCATAGATCTGGTGTTTTAAGGAGGCACACATGGTGATGATGATGATGATGATCAGCGGGTACAGCATATATAAAGAGATGTATCACCACATGTCTAAATTTTGGACCAGTTTGATTTGTATTTCTCTGTTGCCTAAACATAGAGCTTTATGGGAAGAAGAGTTCCTCAGGAGAGAGGAAGGCAACTTGTCAGTACAGTTACTGCTGTACTGAGAATGATCTAACACCCAAATAATATCTGATTAGTGGTGGTCCTGTTATGTTTCCATTGGTGGACAGCTTAGAGGGGGATTACAGTCAGTATTTGCATTCTTATCAAGTGACCTATATGGAGCTGATAACACTCCTAGACCTTCACTAGACCAACTGACAGATAGCTCATCCTCTCTCCTGGTGGCATCTCAGCAAGCTTGGCTCTGGTCAGGGGTTCAACATTTTAGCGATTATGACACTTATCTTTCATTGGTCAGGTCCTGAACGAGGGACCAGATCAGGTGGTGGTACAGAAATCGTCCCGGGCCTTTGGGCAGCAGAGCAGCACCAGACACCGGACACGCAGCAGAGACCGGGAGAGGAGTCGAGAGCGGGAACAGGAGCAGGAGAGAGACGAGTGGCCGGCTGAAAGGCTAGCCGAACCCCACTCTCAGGTACTTCAGAGATAGAGAGCGCTTACCTCTGATTCCAAATCCTCCCAGTTTTCTGTAGATAGCAGTGTTTTTACTGTCCATCCTGGAGAGTCTTCTTCATTCGTAATAAGATTAGATTTGTGTCAAAAGTCAGGCAGAGAACTGATTTCAAGAAAACCGGTGCTAAACAATGACCAAGTCCCATATTAGGTTTGATACTTGAAAAATTAGATTAGATTTGGCAAATTTGAGAGAAGTTTAAACTCATACATTTGCCTTATTGTCTGGAGATTTCTAATTTATATCCCAAATACCTGGGGTTGATAGCTGTCATGTGGTAGGGGAGATAAGGTAATGGTTGGAATCAACTAAATTAGGTCAGAAATTTGGGTAAAAATCTCAAGTTTATACAATCCAGTCAACTGATAGATATGGACAGCTTGGTGTTTTCCCTGTTCCATCTTCCTGATCCTCATCCCTATCCACTACTCTCAATGGATTCCCAGATTTCTCCTCAGGGATCAATAAAGTACATCCATCTATGCAACTATCTATTTATCCACCCATCAATCCATCTATCCATCCATCATTCCATCTATCTATCCATCATCCCATCTATCCATCAATCCATCCTCCCATCCATCCATCTGTCCATATATATGTACCCATCCATGCATCCATCCATATATCTAGCCATCCATCCATCCATCCATCCATCTATCCAACTATCCATCCATCCATCCATCCATCTGTAGATCCAACCATCCATCCAGCCATCTATCTAACTGTTCATCTGTCCAGCCATCCATCAATCCACTCATCTCTTCAACTATCCATCCGTCCATCAATCCATCCACCTATCCAATAATCCATTCATTCATCAATCCATACATCTATCCCTCCATGTATCTATCTGTCCATCCAACCAACCAACCATGCTTCCATCCATCCATCCATCCATCCATCCATCCAATCATCAATCCATCCATCCATAAATTTTGGATAATTTGCTGACTGTGCCTTGCTGTTTTCTCTTAGAACCAGCCTCTCAGGTCTCTTCGCAAGCTTCTTCATCTCCCTGCCTCGTCCTCCTCCAGCAAACCCTCTACACCAGACATGCGTTTCTCCCACGGCAACCCCACCTCCAAAGGAGGAAGCTTTGTAGAGTCGCGGGGCCATGTTGGAGGAGGAGGAGCTGGAGGACCGACTCAGCCCCTGTCCCGCCAGGCCGCGTATCCTCACGCCGGTCAGCTGGAATCCACGTGGCACTCGGCGGCTCTGGGACGAGCCGAGGGAAACCCATACCCAGAGCAGCTGGCATCCAAAGCAGGCCAGAACGGGCATGGCTTCGTCCGCTCATCACGCTCACGCATGCCAAACCTCAACGACCTGAAAGAGACCGCACTTTAAACTGAGCCTGTTTCTCAAACACAGCGCCATCTGGAGGGCTGGAGGGCTAGAGAGAGCAAACACTGAAGGACACTGCTCTTTTCATGAACAATAAGGGTAGGCCTAGACATGTCTTAATCTTTTTTTTTAATCTTCCATATTTAATAGAATTTGTAATATTATTTATGTACTTATTGTATTTTTTGTTATTGGAGAAATACGATTGAAATGAATATATATAAATATATATCTTGTTAAGTATAAGATGTATAATAATAATTCTAGTTCTATTATTCTGCATATAATAATTCTTATATTTGGTTAAGAATGTCAAATGTTTGTGTATGAAACCTAAGTTTATAAAGAGGTAAGAATATTGTTACAATGCACATCACAACTTTCTGTTACATTTATTTCTAAACTGATTCAGTGGATTTGACACAGGAGACGAGAGTCAGACGCTCTCAGACGCTCGTCTGTGAAGATCTGTTAGCTAATAAAATGCAGCAAGCAACACTTCTCAAAGCTTTTAATAAGTGCTGTAGGGCCGACACATACCAAATTCATCATACAGTGCTATAGCACCTTCTGCTGGCCACAGCTATTCACTACACACAATGACAGATGAACAGTTTGCGTAAGCAAATAATAATAATAATAATAATGATAATAATAATCATTTTTAAAAAAAGAAAGCAAAATTGCTGCAGACATGCAACATGTTCTCATGTGTAAAAGCCAGATGCCATTTGTATATTCTCAGGTTTAGTGTTATATAAACACTGTAAATATTATTTTATTGCAATATTTTAAGACCAACACAGGAAAAAAATAGTTTTTAAATTTCAGTTTAGGGATAAACACTTAATATATGAATGTGTGAAGGGAAAATAGAAATAAGAAAACCGCTTACTGCAATATGTTAAAAAAAAAAAAAAAAAAAGGAATTAATTAATCACCACCACATCATCACAAAAGATTTTCTTTGGTATGGGGTGCCAATATTTAACCCACTATAGATTTTGCTATTGGTAGTAGGTAAATAGAGAGAAAACGTGTTTTGCAGGGGTGGACAAATCATAGATTCATTAGAGAATTTAATGAATTTGCCCGTGTGCTGATCAGTCCTGTGATTTTGGTTGACCAGTAACCTAATTATCTATGCTAAACATGATAACGTAATTTAACGCAAACAAAGTTCACTAGTTCAGAGCCTTAATACATAATAAAGATGTCCAGAGAAAATGAGTGAGGACTCAAATTTCCATGGAGGATTCTGTAGACGTAATCCTTATCCTCTATGATGTAGCATATTATGTTTGTGTCTTTCGACAAAATGGCAGCAAGGCACTGAGTTCTGTTCTCACACCAGAGTACTAACTGGAGTTTTTCTTTTGTCTGTATATGTGTTTGAACGTCATAAGAGCAGAGTTTTATAACAGTTTTTTCTTTGCTGTACTGTTGTTTTTGGCTCAGTTTCATCAGTCTTTCCTCATCATTGCCTATCCGTGATTCTGAAGAGATTGCATGTCAGCTGTGTAAGCTAATTTAAATGTCTAGTTAAACCAGTTTATACTGATGGCCATGACACAGTAGTAGTTTAGCAGGTGGCAGGATTAAGGAACTGGTAGCTAGTAGTAGAAATATATGAATCACTTATATGGAGTGTTTGATTTAAACAGAAATAACGAGTGGGAAATTTTTTCATGAAAGTCAAAATGGGAAGAACACTAAATGTTGGTGACTGCTGTATCAGCAGCATACTAAACCTACTTGTCCACCAGGCAACTACTTCAAAGTTTTTTAAAAATTAAAAAAAAAATTTACAAAAAAAATTTTAAAACAAGCAAACAAATAACACGGGCTGTAGATTTGTCCACCCCTGGTTTCATCTCTTTAAAGGGGCAGTTTGTAATGTTTAGAGCCCTCTGCTGTCTGTGCAGTGAAAACATTCACAAGGCTTTCTTTTCCCCCAAATCTGTCTGAGTTGCCTCTTAGGAAAAAAGTGCAGAGCTCTATAGCACTGTTCTGGCTGTGGGCGGAGCTCATTTCAGGGCTGGAAAATGCCTGATTATAAAGAACATAGCCAGATCTAATAAATGGCAATACTGAAAATCACAGGTGGTTCAGAAGTATCTTTAAAGCTATATGAATTGACAATGACATGTCTAGAAACACTTCTAAATGTTACAAACTGCCCCTTTAAATGAGACCTGGTTAGCTAACAATAATAGCGTATTATTGTGACTAGGTTCTAGCTTCTATGACATTAATGACATTAACACCAGCATCGTACTACATATATCAGGAGTTTCTTAATAAAAAGAGAGACCCCATGAAACAAACAACCTCCCACTGACACACCTTACACCGCTGAGAGTCTATAGCCTTAACTCAGAAAAAAACAAAAACAAAGAAAACTCTACGCAATGTCATTGAACGACTGGTTTCCTTAACAGTGCACTTTAAATAAATAGACGACATGTTTCTCAGACAAAAAAGCTTCTGTCTCTTCAAGCGGTGTGGTGAGTATTTTCACACGCAGTGTACAGTAATAACCAAACGTGTAACTGGGTATAACAGCCTATCTTAGGAGTCTTTTGTATATCGTATTTGTGATATATGCAGTAAATATTTATATATTCCAGGTACTGCAGCTTAACAGTGGAACTCTCAGTGTCTCTGTTGGATGTGTGTAACCTGGGATGAAGGGGGTTTTACAGTAGACACTGGACATACGACATTAATACTAATGTGTGACTATTTGTTTGGTTATATTTAGATCAGCAATTCAGAAATGATTGAAATTAGAAAACAAGCGTTCGGTCTAATAGAAAACACGGTAGCATAGATCGTTAATGTTTCATCTTCAGCAACGAGTATTCGTTTGTAATGGGTAAATGCCGTTACTAGGGAGACATTCAGTTCTCAAACTGTTTCCTGTTTACACCTGTTATGGACAGTAATCTCTCAATAAACCTTGTGGACTCTATTTTGATTTCACAAAGAGGAAATTGTGTTTTTTTTCCCCCCAGCATGGTTCATTATATATTCTCAGCCTCACTCTCTCTCGATCACTACCATTGTCATTGTAAATAATGAATATTCAGGCTCTGTCACATTCATTATTATGTGGCGTTTGAAGTGTGCATGCTAAATTTACACAACACACCAATTTAATGATCCTGTTGGGATGCACATTCTAACTAATGAGGCAAACATCTGCAAATGAATTCTGATTTTCACTTGCCTCTGGTTCAAATGACATCAATTTAGCTAGTAATGTAACATGCTGTGTGTCTCGACAAAACAATTTAAGGTGTTATCTCTAAATAGTAGAGAGAAGACCTCAATATCCTAGTGTGGAGCAGGTGAAAAATCTAATCAATTTTTTTCTTATCCCGAATGTTGTTGCTCATCAGCTAAAGAAGTTTACTCCTACAGGTCTAAAAGTTACATTAAATATTTACGCATGGAAAGTTTCTCATATTCAGAGTCGGCTTACGCAGATCCTTATGCTAATTTTCTGGGTGCTCCATTCAGATTGGGTAAATCTGGTGTGTACTTCATGCCTTTCCAAGATTTTTCTTGAGTAGAAGTGTCAGAGATGATGTTTTTCAATAGCATCTAGACCACCAATCACTTGTCCTTTAAACACACAAAAAATTAGGGATAGAAAATACGGACTAAAGAAGCAGAACTCATTTATTTCTTTGCTGTCAAATGTAAAACGATGCAACATAAAAGCAAAAGACCGTTTCAAATAGGAGTCTAGAATATTGTTAATTATCACATTAGTCACTGCAAATGTGGTTTAATTTAACAGTGTGGCTTCCTATAAAATATAAACACTATAAAATAGCACTTGATGCAGCAAAAATCATTGCAAAATCATTATCTCAGTGCAGGCAGAAGGACTCTTGACTTCAGGCAGAAAACCAGCCCACGTACTGTTCCCGATTAGAAAATATGATGCGTATGGAGACAGAGAGCCAAGGCTAGGGGCTTGTGGTACAGCCATGCAGAGGAAATGACATTTTTTAAAAAAGAAAAGCGTTATCCTAAAATTCTGGTCTTGAAAATCCTTTTTATGTGACACTAGGCTTGACTTGGGGCTGTCAAACCAGCCCTAAGATCATCTTTTCATCCCTTCAGAAGTGCTTTGTAATGTTTAGTGCCCTCTGCTGTCTGTGAGGAGAATTGCAGTTGCAATGAAAACATGGACAAGCCTTCCCTTCCCCCTGCTACATACTCCTTGTGAGGTTTTTTTTTTTCCGTTTTATGGAAAATGTGTTGGAAAATGGGAAGAGCTCTCTTTCAACTGGAGGTGGAGCCCGAAACCCAGAAACTAACCAGATCTGACATTATGAGCACAAAAGATCTTAAAAAAAAAAAAAAACCACCTGGAATCAGATTCTGCATTTTCAGAGAAACATCTATTTATTTTTAGGTCAGATGCTTCTGTGTTATCAGAATTCACACAGCCAGAGACACTTTCACATCTGTGAGATGACTTTTTATTATGAATTATTGTGATTTTAATTATTATTATAATTGAGTTGATAATGGGTGACTCAGCATGCTGGATGGTGATGCAGGCCTGAAGGGAAACAGGCAAGATTCATTGCGTCAAGATTCATTTTATGGAATTTTCCACTGTCTATGTTGAGACAGAGCGGCAGACAGAAAAAGTCTGAAGTAAAGGAAATCTGTTGTAACTGCAGGAAATGTGAGTTTTTGTTCACATTTAAGATATCAAAAATTCTCTTTTCAATCTTCACATCATGCTGACTAACTCTGGTTTAAATCTGATGGTGCCTCTGGGAGGAATAGTAAAAAGTTTGGTTTATAAGCCTCACTTCCTGTTGCCAGTTGGTGGCGCTATGACAGCAAATCACTATTCGCATATGCATGTGACTGTGCCCCAACCCCGTAACTTACGATGTACAGTGGTATGATGCCACACTTTCTGTTTACGCAGCATAACGTTAATTGATTGCCTCGCCATGGCAACACCGTTCGAGATATCAATATTTCCTTGGCAGTTTAGCATCATGGACATCTTGACATCATGCTGACCAAATTTGCTTTGAATCTGATAAATCTTGTAGGAGGGGTATTTAAACATTTGCTACCTTTCAAAACGCACAAAATCCAAAATGGCCAACTTCCTGTTCAGCGCAGTTATTGGATATGATTATAAAATTCATTTGTCTTAAGAAAATACATGTGGCTACCAAATTTAGTTCATGTAGGTGAAACTGGATGTTCATATTTCTGCAGTCCAGAGCCAGCTCCAAACAGGTGGTACAAATCCAAATATGGAGGGCTAGCTCCAAATGGACTAGCATGTGAACATGGGATAGCACATGTCCATAGCAGATGATTTTATGGATTTTCTTCCTTAACCATAACCCATCCCATTTGTAGCCTCTTTAGAGCTAGTCCCTTGCATTTGGAGCTTGCTTCGGGCTATGGAGATCCATGCATATTTAAGAAAGAATGTCAAAGGGAGGCGTTATTGAGCCCCTGGGCTACACCTGGATCCAAGCTTTTTCCAGAACCTGATGATCATCATTTCTGATGTTTTGCACCAACATACGTGAGTTTTTGAGCATTCAGTGCACCTCAAAAATGTGTTGAAAAATAATACACAAGTCAAATAAACATGCCTTGGTGCTTGGACCCTAAATATCAATAATAGTTCATTTAAAGATTATATGTATCGAACATGGTGGTTAAGTCTGTATTATAATTTTGTTTTGGCTGGAACATCCAGGCCATGCTTGAAATAAGTTAAATATCATGGTTCTGGTCATGTGATCAATTACATCACACAAAGAAAAAAATAAAACATATAACCGAAACCAACTGTAGTTCAAAATGCAATAGCTTGCATTTCACTAAAACATATCAACAACTATTTTTACAAACTGAAAAAAATGTGTTTAGGATTAAATGGGTTCCTCCTGAAGCTCCTCCCCCAACAATCAGTGCAGGTCTTATAATGAGGATATGAAGCACCTGGGCAGTGGGTTGAAAAAGCAGAAAGGTGACGTGTTTCTGTTTGACAGAACTTTCCAGAAGTGTTTTGGTGAAGGGTCTTTTGCAGCTTTTACGATGAAAACCCGGTACAATGGAGCAGACTTGAAGAAGCAGAAGCGTGTGAGCAGAAAAGCCCGGAGACCCACCAAGGCCTATTCCAGCTATATTTACAGACTGAAGAAGGTGTGTTGATTAAATTAAAGACTGAACAGTTATTATAGATTTTGTTGAGTGATGTGACCTACTTTAACTGGAGTTTCTGTTACCATCCTGAATTTGTTTTTCTGATAAAAGCATGTTCTGAAGTGTGTTATTCCTCTTGTACAGCAGCAGTTTGTCTTAATTTTAAGAGGAAAGAGCAGCTGGTTGAAGGAACAACTGTTTATAGCTGCTCTAACATAAGTGAGAAGAGGAACTAACTTATTACTGATGTTCTACAGCATTGAATGTAACTGAAAGGATGAAAAGTACAATGTGGTGTTTATTTAAAAAAAAAAAAAACTCTTCAGAACATGCTCTTTTCCGTGATCAGCTTATGGTTTTCCTTAACTGAGTTAGTTTGTCAAAGTAAATAACTTTTCATGAAACATTGAAGTGAAAATGATGCAGGACTTGTATAGTGAACATTCCACATAATCCATGTCTGATGATAAACTGATTAAAAACAAGCAATTTAACAAAGAAAAACTGCTGATGGCAAAGCTTTGGAAGGGAAGGAGTCTCCAGTGTCAGCACTTTAAGTCAACATGTTTTCCCACCATGGGATGTCTAGAGTTCTTCTCTTAACTTTGCTACAAGTTGATAATCCAGATCATGTGTCTAAAATGCTCCCTTGATGTCTTTCATTTTCAGTATGCATGTTTAACATTTGGGTGAAATGTTTATTACAAAGCTGTGTTGATGCAGAAAGGTAACTGCACTGTCTTCCCCTCCTCCTCCTGCAGGCCAGCCCCGCTGTGACCAACACTGTTGTGGTACCCGGATGGCTGCGAGCAGAGCTGTGCACGCGCGTCGGTACGGAAGCCGCGCGCCTCGCCAAGTTCAATCGGCGTGGCACGATCACGCAGCGCGAGGTGTGCTCTGCTGTGCGCGCGCTGAGGAAGGTCACGCGAAGGACAACAGTGCACGTGCAGTGACACTTGTTTTCGTCTGTTTTTTTTTTTTAATTTTTAACCTGTGAAGTCTTCTCTTTGTGCTTTAAATAAAGAGGTTTTAGTATAATGCACCTGTTTTGATTGGTTTCCTTACAGTACTGGTCTCATAAAGGCATTATGAATATGAATGTTCAATATAAATCCAGAAGAATCTGTATTCCAAGGTGACTCCATCCTGCAACTTGCATCCAACTGACCAGAAATCTCTGAAGTCCTGCTTGTACCAATTGTCCATGCATGTCCTTGTTTGTATGGAGCAGGACATTTCAGACATGGCAGTGAAATGCAGTTCTACACCAGGACCAGGTTTGGGCCTGTCTTGTTTTGTCCCTGCCCCTTGATAATTCTGTGCTTTTGACCTGCATTTAGTTTAGAAAATCAATATACACTACATAAGTATTTGGACACCTGATCACACCCATATGTGCTTCTTCCCCAAACTGTTGCCACAAATTTGGAAGCACACACTTGTACAGATTGTCTTTGTATGCTGTAGAATTACAATTTCCCTTCAATGGAACCAAGAGGCCCAAACCTGTTCCAGCATGACAATGCCCCTGGGCACAAAGCGAGCTCCATGAAGACATGGTGTGTGAAGGTTGGAGTGGAAGAACTCGAGTGTCCCGCACAGAGCCCTGACCTCAACCCCACTGAACACCTTTGGGATGAACTGGAACACCGACTGAACCCCAGACCTCCTCACCAACATCAGTGCCTGATCTCACTAATGCTCTTGTAGCTGAATGAACACAAATCCCCACAGCCACACTCCAACATCTAGTGGAAAGCTTCCCAGAAGAGTGGAGCTTATCATAACTGCAAAGAGGAATAAATCTGGAATGGGATGAACAGCCACATATGGGTCTGATGGTCTGCTGACCACAAACATTTGTCCATGTAGTGTATCAATGTTTTGTTCTTAATCAGTCTTGTTCCTGTAAAATGAGTTGCATGGTTGCATAAGTAAGGAATAAAACCCCTGGGGAGGGGCTGTTCTAGGAAAATAATCAATGATGCTTTGGTGGGATGTGGCCTAACGCAAAGTGGAGTTAATCACTCTGAAGTTTTCTAGTAATGTTTTATTCCTCTTGTAGCCTCCCACACCAATTTGCCAACCCTTACAGCTTTTAATTTATTAATGATTGTTGTGTCCTGCTTTTTATTCACTTATTGTCACAATTCATTAACTTGCATTATAGCAGCTATAAAAAGTCAGTCCCACAAAAAAAAGGTCCCATGGTGGAAAACTTTGAGTTACAAAGTGCTGACCCTGGAGACTCCTTCCACCTCAAACCAAGCTTTACCATATCAACAATTCTAAATATGAATATGAATTACAGTCAGAGCTGCTGTTATGGGAAATTAATCAACACCTTCTGACTAATCAGATAGAGAATTTAACATAATTACAATATAAAATGTGTTACTGAGATGTACACACCTCATTGCAGTGATGATTGAAGAAGTGGGGCCTGTGATTAACTTGAATAGTTTCCCAAAGGAAGTGCAACCTGTGATTATTTTACATTTCCTTCATGCAGGATGCTGTTTAAAGTGCTGGAGGTTAATTTATGTAGACTCAGTTTCATTTCCTGCCCTGTGGGAGAGAAACACCAGTGAGGCTTATGAACAGTGTTAAGTTTTAACATTAAACCTGCTGAGAAATAGGGCAGGATCTGCCACTAGATGGAGCAATGATGCTGGTTTTTGTGTAATGTCATTGTGATGTCTGCATAATTGGGTTGAAACTGATTCGTGATTTGGTTCTAATTTAGTAAAGTCACGTGTCGTGGTTTGATTTTACATGACACATTGGTTACAGGGATGGATCTGATGTTTTAAAAAAAAGCTAACTATTCACAATAAGTGAACACGTGACTCTCTCTCTCTCTCTCTCTCTCTCTCTCTCTCTCTGTTTACAGAAAAAAATGAATCCCCTGGAGATTATTCTAATGCTTTCAGTGACCTTTATCTGAAAAGTGATTAATAATTTGTTTATTCATTATTGATATCTCCAGGCTCCGGTTTGTAACACAGCCCTGGAGACACTGTAGCCAGACAATTAGCCTTCAAGCAGCGTTTCCAGGAGGAGGGGCGGAGACACAGGATTATAACCGACGCACAGAGCAGCCAATCAGATGTCTGAGCCCCAAGGATGGGCGGGGATAACGGATTTTTCTTAGCGAATGGCGTTCCTCTAAATGAATCCAGAAACCAATGAGAAATTGGAGATCACCTGACAGTTTTGTGTATCTGTCAGCTAGAAAACTGAGAAGAGAAACGAAGAGCAGGAGGCAAACACACACACTCTCGCACACTCACGCACTCGTTTACACTCAGAAACACACACACAGGACTGAGAAACAGAGCTCTGCTTGTGAACCAGGGCATGCTCGACATTCTTCTGGAAGACATTTGATTTATTCAAGCGGAAAAGGTATGTGGGGTCGCGGGTAATAGTCGCTTTGCTTTGGGAGTAAAAAAGGTGAAGGTGTGAGAGTGTTTGCAAACTGCTCCAGTGGGGCTTGTGAAAAGTAACTGAGATAGCAGAGGAATGACTAGTGACATCTCAGCTTCATTTCCAACTGCCTGCTGAAAGAAGAAGAAGTCATGCTGCTTTGTTTATCAGTGTTCATCTTCCCATGTGTCATCTCTTATAGAGTAAAATCTCAGCTTTATTCAAAATATCCACTCCAATAATAATAATAATAATAATAATAATAATAATAATAATAAGTCATGCTGCTTTGTTTATCAGTGTTCATCTTCCCATGTGTCATCTCTTATAGAGTAAAATCTCAGCTTTATTCAAAATATTCACTCAAAGAATAATAATAATAATAATAATAATAATAATAATAATAATAAGTCATGCTGCTTTGTTTATCAGTGTTCATCTTCCCATGTGTCATCTCTTATAGAGTAAAAGCTCAGCTTTATTCAAAATATTTACTCAAAGAATAATAATAATAATAATAATAAGTCATGCTGCTTTGTTTATCAGTGTTCATCTTCCCATGTGTCATCTCTTATAGAGTAAAAGCTCAGGTTTATTCAAAATATTTACTCAAAGAATTACAATAATAATAATAATATTAATAATAATAATAATATTAATAATAATAATAAGTCATGCTGCTTTGTTTATCAGTGTTCATCTTCCCATGTGTCATCTCTTATAGAGTAAAAGCTCAGGTTTATTCAAAATATTTACTCAAAGAATTACAATAATAATAATAATATTAATAATAATAATAATATTAATAATAATAATAAGTCATGCTGCTTTGTTTATCAGTGTTCATCTTCCCATGTGTCATCTCTTATAGAGTAAAATATCAGCTTTATTCAAAATATTTACTCAAAGAATAACAATAATAATAATAATATTAATATTAATATTAATAATAATAAGTCATGCTGCTTTGTTTATCAGTGTTCATCTTCCCACGTGTCGTCTATTATAGAGTAAAATCTCAGCTTTATTCAGAATATTTACTGAAATAATAATAATAATAATAATAATAATAATAATAATAATTGATGCTTTGCTTATCAGTGTTAAATGTTACCGTGTGTCACCTCTTATAGAGTAAAGTATTTACAACCCTCAGTGTGAACTGCCTTTATTTTTACTTCTCAGATAATCCAGACTCTTTGGGTTTAATCCTATAACTGGATAAAAACAATCTAATTACAGGAAGCTGCAACGTCAAGGTTTAGATTTTTACCACCCACTGTCTTACTGAGCTTATTGCATCGGATGTGAAGGGAAGAACTGCTACAGCTATTTGCACTGATGTACAGATGTGTGTACTAACATACAGCAATGGCAAAAATGTTACACAAAGGAAATAGTGAGATAACACAAAAAAACCTGTTGCGATGGTCCAATAAACGGTACAACAGGAGGGACGGGTCCAAATTCCATAGTAATCAGTTCATTTTCAATGCATCAAGATACATAATAACAGGTGTCCATCTTTCTGTGAAAATGTCCAGCTTCAGTTGGAGATGAGTAGTCATGTGTTTCATTTTACAGAAAAAAGTAAAAAAAAAAAATTATAATAATAATTTTTAGCATCCAAATAACAGTAGTGTTATCAGCTGACAATACACACACTATTCAGAAAAGTGTATCATACATCATATCTTATAATATAATATTGTGATAGTGCTATATTGTCATATTATCCAGCCAAACTTTTAACTGTGTGAAAATATCACAGTTTCCCAGTATTAATATTGACCAATTAAAAACACACATGGTGCTGAAAATGAAAGGAAATGTTATTACGAATTCTTTGCACAAATGTCTCTTTAGACATCCTTGTGAAAGCAAAAGGGGGAAAAACAATCCCTAATGCAGTTCCCTTTTCAGAAAGATCTCTTACGCTGTCAGTATATAACGTTGTCATGTTAAGCTGAAAGCAAGACTGGCGCATCAAAACAAACAACAAACAAACAACAAACAAACAAATAAATAACTCTAACTAGTGTGGCAGTGTGTAGCGCTGCTTAGCCAACAATAGATAGCTTAGCTGTTTGTTTAGTTCTAGTCAGCAATACCGGGTTCTTCTGTGTGTTCGATAGACACTGTATATGATAAAGTTATGAAACGTGCTCGGAGTGACAGCAGAGGCAGTGATGTAACACGTTTACAGAAGTGGCGGATCTTCAGTGCAGTCGCATCTCCTGTGGCGAGAAACTGAGGTTGCTGTAGTATGATTGAGTTAAGGTCCACAGAATAGACACAATATGGGGAAACCCACCAGAGTAAGGAATTTGGTTGGGTAAAAAATATATAGTAATAGACAGAAATTCATTTTAATCTGTATTTTGAAAAGATAGCTATCCAATCTATATATACACCATTTATATATACACTAACCGTGAAACTGTGACCCCGTAACAACCGTACATTTAAGTATTACGAATATAACGTCCTACAAAAGGGATTAACAATAAAGATAAGAAAGTCAAGAGTCCTAACCTGTCAGTGAGGAGTGTTTGCTTTGGCTTGTATATAGAGTGCCATGAAGTTTGACTTGTTGGTTATATCAATATTTATATAGTTGATTACCTGAGAGGCAGCGCTCCAATTTGAGTTTGTTATAGGGTGCTATTTTCTCAAGTGCTCCAAAGTTTGCTTTGTTTGTCTGTTTACTTTTTACTCTGTACCCAGTGCATTGCTTTACCCCAGTGTCTTTCTACCTCAATATGTGTATAGTGCCACTTTCTCTCCCAAGTTCCTTTATTTAATGATTTTTATGTCTTGATCTTACTTTAGTTCTCTCCAGGGAAAGGGAAGGAAGTTATAGAAGGGGATATATAAGTGCTACCTTATTTAACTACAAGCCAACTAAGCGTCAGAGGAGAGAGTTGAGCCAAGAATGACACCAAAATTGCAGATTTGTTCCTTCTAAGCCAGGGAATCAGAGGAAAATTAATTTTCTGTCTACGAGATATGGGCCAAAACATTAAAAAAAACCTGCACTATAGCGCCAACCTAAGGCTGATCAGGAAAAGAAGAAATATGGGTGATCACAGCGATCTGCGGGGTCCAAGCACTCTTCTTATATAGCACCCCCAGTGGGCCGAGTTACATACATACATGTTTTTTAATTAAGCTAGTCATCATTAGTAGTCCACTTCCAGATTAGAACAGTGATGCTGGAAGAAGGAACAAAAACTGCTTTATCAGTATCATGAATTACTGGGGCTAATTTTTCTGAGGACTGATTTGAATTCAGAATTCAGACTTATCAAAGTGGCCCTTCAGAAGGTTTTGCCTTAGCCATGTTTCCTTCACTTACATTTCTTTGTTTCCTCTCTTTTCTGTCTGCTCAGATGCAGTTCATGCTGCTCTTCAGCAGGCAAGGCAAGCTGCGCCTGCAGAAATGGTATGTTCCACTGTCCGACAAGGAGAAGAAGAAGATCACACGTGAGCTGGTACAGACCGTCCTGGCGCGAAAGCCCAAGATGTGTAGCTTCCTGGAGTGGAGAGACCTCAAGATTGTTTACAAAAGGTCAGTGAGCGGTCTGTGGTCCGTCCAGTCGTGGTAAGCTTCAGTAGGATGTCTAGAACTCATGCTGGGACAGTTCTTACGTTTTAGAGTTGTGAGTACTGAGGGGTGCTACGAACACTGGCCACAAAACAGGCAGTGATGCACTGTGGAGACATTGTCCTGTCAAACATAATCGTATATGAATGCAGTGCAGACTTTATGAAAAACAAATCCAATTTCAAATTTATAAATTTGTGAATTTTGTTTCTATGCTTGTCATGTGACATTGCAAATTATTACTTAAACTTTACGTCTCACTATTCCCCCTGACTATTAATTTTGAGCCTCTTTAAGCTTTTCATGCTTTAAATAAGACTTAAATATCTGTTGAAGTCATTAGATACTCTAATGAGGCACATTCAGATAAATTAACTAAAGCATGCCAGCGGAGATGCAAACGTTTATGCTAGCTAATAAAGATACGTATCTGCACATTAGCCTAAGGTACACTTGCTGTGAAATTTAGGTTAGCTGTTGTAACAGACAACAAATTTGTAGATAAACTGTAAAATAGACTTTTGTTTTATTTTCACCCTCAAACTAAAGTGGGCGCAAATGTTTTGCACACAGCTGTATGTCTCTTTACTAATCTATCCATTTTGCATTTGTGCTGAAGAGTTTGTTTGAAATGATTTGCCTTTTGCATCTGAGCACGCCTCAGGCAAACATGCTGTCAGTTTGAGAATGACACTGAGCCGTGTCTTCAGCTCATACTCGGAAAAGTCCACACAGGCCTCATCTGCTGCTCAGAGAGTTACTAAATTAACCAGTGGAGTTACTGATTGAGCTCTTCTGATTGCGCTTGTTCATGTTTTGCTGTGAGAAAGATGGCTTTCAAGTTTTCCCAGCTGTTTAATTCACAGTGAATGTGTGCACAATCGTCACACGGCACTGCTCTCTGTAAGCCATTCGAGCCGAACCACAGCAGCCTTTGTGACGGTGAATTCCTAATCTGTCCCCTATAGACTGCCTCATTAACACGCAGATAGGAATCCCAGGTTAAGAAACGGATGAAAGGAGTCGCTCATCTGATCGCACTGTGTCAGGAGAGCAAATTAGAATATTTAATGTAGCCCAGTTGCCATGGTAGCTGATGGGGTTGGTTGAGCGAAGAACCACAATGACCTTAGAACAGACAGACAGACAGACAGGATTAGCAAGAGAATGAGAGATGGACACACACAAACTGCCAAATGCCTGAACGTTACTCTGCTGAACAGTAACAGACCATGCTGTGGTAACAATCGCAAGCTAGCAAAGGTCATGGCCGTGAATGTTGGTGAAGATGTGAGCGTTACAGTCTGGAATTGAAATGGATTTAATTGGGATTTTTTTTGTAATTGATTGATTGTAAATATGTAAATAAAAGGTTAATCAAACAAAAAACAGACTTCTATTGGTTCCGTCATAATTCATTTACTGTGTCACTGCTTGATAGAACCACCTTCGGCTGCAGGAGTTCTAGGATATTCCTCTATCAGCTTTGCACATCTAGATCCTGCTGTTTTTTTTGCCCACTCTTCCTGGTAAAATTGCCAGAACCAGATTGATGTCTGACCTTTGACGTTAGCCATTCTAACACATTCAGGTTCTTGGTTTTGAAACACTCCAGTGTTGCTTTGGCAGTATGCCTAGGGTCGTTGTCCTGTTGGAAAGTGAACCTCCTCCACAGTCTCAAGTCTCTTTTAGACTGGAACAGGTTTTTTTCCTAACATCTCACCCTCAACCCTGACCAGTGTGAAAAGCATCCCCACAGTGTGATGCTACCACCAGCATGTTTCACTGTGGAAATGGTGTTCTTAGGGTGATGAGCAGTGTTGGGTTTCCTTGATGGCTGACCCACACTTGGCTGTCATAGTGCTTCTGCGTCACCACACCGTAAAAATGAACATTGGTTTAATGGACGCAATGTAAATATACAGATATGGCAAAAATGGTTTGCTGACGTTAGCTTGCGCATTTATTGTTTCACTGAGTAGCTGACTTTGTACTGATGTTGGATATGTTGGATTTTGCAGAAGCACTAGAACATGTAATATCTGACGGTATTTGTTTGTATTTGTGACGCTGTAATAGAGTGTTTATAGCTCTCCACTGTGATAAAACGTTTTGTATCCATGCAGGTCTTCCTCACTGATTTACTGTGCTAGTGCATGAGAATGAAATTTATATCAGAATCACTCGTATTATCGCACATTGAATTTGCTGCTGTATGCTGTGTTTCTGTAAATACATCATCATTAGATTCATGTTAGTGATTTGATTAATGGCTCCTTCATGTATCCTAGGCCTTAGGTTGTGTGAAGGTGAACCATTCCAGATGCACATTTAAATTCATCGATGACTGATGATGATGTTAGTATGCGAGAACGCACTGTTGATTAAGCTCTTCGGCAGCACGTTTGATTCCCTCTTTTGTTCTTTTCTCCTGAGCGTCCGCTGTAATTCTTATCTGTGGGACGAGAAGATCAGATAAATATTTCAAGGATTTTTCTCTTCTTTTTTTTACATGAGGGATTTAATCGGTACTGCAAGCATCAGAGATCCAATGTTATTTCGAAGGTCACCTTAAAAAAGAGAGTAAAACAGAATATCTCACACACACACACACATCTGTACTCGTATAAAGTGAATTGGTCTTCCCGCTGACTCCCAGAACTACTAGTCTGGATGTAAACAAATAACCACCAAACTAAAAGTGACAGTTTGGCCAACTGTGCACAATTTCCCATGTATACCAAATGTAATCAATCAATCAAGATGTATCTGGTGACCAAAGTCTAATACTTTTGCCCTGGAGCTAACATGTAAGGGAAACGTATAGCTACCAGTTTAGCATTGTGCAAACAGCATGCTTAAATGATCACACACTCTCCTTAAACTGTTTCAGTGTGTTCACTATTTCAAGCAGACTTGCTTTTGTGGTTTGTATACCTCTGTTATGTATAAAAATGTTCAAAAGGATGATACAGAGCTAAAACCAGCCATATGAGTTGAATAACTGTCTTCCTCAGGGCATAGTTTGGTGTCGTTCCATGTGAACGTTGGACTCAAAGTATGAAGGTGGAATTGTATGCTGGAAAAGATAGGGATGTTTTTAACTTGGAATTCCATCACATGTTATCTAACAGCTCTTTCACACCTATTAGGACTTGTGCTGGAGTTCTGGCCACATCCCCCACTTAAGATTTTGGGAATTCATAGGAAGTTAACTTGGAAGAAGGTGGAGCTTCAGACATGCTTCTTTTTTTATTCCATTTAAGGTTATCCTCTTGATAGTAGATTCTGTATAATGTTTTTTTTTTCTGACAGATTGTAAGAGCAAAACCTTCAGGCTGAAGACTGAAGAGACTGATTTACTCATTGCATTCAGGGACTCAGAGCACGCAATGTATCCAGAGCACAAGGAGACATGCAGTGCAAGAGAGAGATGTTACTCTGCCTTTGGCGGGTACCTTGCGTGTGTGTGTATTTTTGTGTGTTTTTGGATGTGTGTGGAACACAGACAATACCTTGACGGTTGCAGAAAGGTAACAAAACAGCATCGGCTCAGGAAAGGCACGAGTAGGAATTGTGAGAAGAGCGACGAAGAGAATTCATGTTGTTAAAAAAAAGCCCTGATTCTAAAATAGAAAAGAAGACTGACAAGACTAAGGAGAGAGAGAGAGAGAGAGAGAGAGAGAGAGGAAGAAAGAATATACAGCCAGCTGGAAAGAAGAGAAAAAAACAGAGAATCCCCTCCAGATCTAGTTGTGTCCTCAGAGACTGCCTGCTCATCATTGTTCTCTTGTTAAAAGAGATTTCCTGTTCTGTGAAAATCCTCCATCACACACTATAATGAGTCTTTTTCTGCTCTCCTGCTCCTTAACCAGACCTGCTCTTGTCAGAACCGCTCATTCCTGGCCTCCATGATTAGGCTCTGCTGATCCCATGATCTCTGATCTGGTCTGTCCTCCATTGAGCTCATGATTGTTAAGCTATGTCTGAGTAGCTAAGTAGTTAACATTCTGCCCAAGGACCAGAAGATTAGGAGTCTCAGAACTGCCACTGTTGGGTCCCTGAGCAAGACCCCCTGAAGTCCCAGTATCTTCCCAATATTAAAATCAGAGTATTTTCTGAAGTAAATGCTTGCCTAGTTCAATATCTGAATGATTGGTGGACTTCCAAAGTCTCCATGAACATAACCAGTGTATTACTTTTTGGATTTTTATGTAAGCGTGGAGGTCCTAACATTTAGTAACCTTGAGTAAAGTTGCATTCGCTTCACTCTAACAAATCACAAGGCTGATATCACTTGTCCCATGTACCCACATCACTTTCCTCAAAACTATGCATTCCAGCTAGAGCAGTCTTATTGTGGCTAAGCAGCCTAGCAAATATTTAGTCCCAACCTTAAATGTTCCGCCCATGGCACACAGAGCCTCTGATATCTTTTGTACACTTTTCTGGCCACGAGCTTTAGAATCTTGTTTGGCTTTTTGTACTTCCATGTATACTCGTTTCTGAGACAGTTTTCAGCAGGAGCTTTTCAGAGGTATGTATAGCCAATGGCGTCCTCTGGTTACATTCTTTTTCAAGGGTTTTGCTGTAGTGGTAAGTAAATGCAGTTGGTTGTTTAAAGTTTTGGTGAAATGGCCTCATTTTTTAGGGGCAGTGGTGGCTCAGTGGTTAAGGTTAAGGTCTCTTTACTCTTCTACATGTGTATACTGTAAGAGGATGTGTTCCTTTTTGAATCTGGTTCCTCTCAAGGTTTCCTCCTCATGTTTTATCATGTTTTATTTCTTGCCACTGTTGCTTCTGGCTTTCTCATTAGGGGTCTAAATCTACATCCAGATTTTTATTTTTAAAAAAAGTTTGCTTGGTGTTTAATAGAACATTCAAGTTTCGTATCATCCAAATATCTGTAATACGTTTATCCCTCAACCACTCGGCTCCTTGCTTGGATTGACCATTTTGCCAAATGTGAAGTATTAAATGGCATCAAGTATGCAACTTGATGCCCTTTCATCATCATAATGTGGGTTAAATACAGTGTGGTTCAATGACACTGCATTTACTTCTGTTAATTATACTGTTACACAATGTAGGTGTGGTACAAAACAAGTACAAATGTAATTGAGACACAAATAGGATGCTATAATGCCATCAGAAATGTTGAAATTGGTGAGGGTGTGCGGTTCTGGTCCAGTTCCGACATGCTGAATCAGACAGCGTGGCAGCACTGTGTGTGAGATAAATGAGAAAGAGAGACCCAGGGAGGTTTGGATGCAGTGTCTCGCATGCTGTATCCTCTCCAGAGCCAGCAATTCTATTTTATTCTGCATTTGATTAGCAAATGACAAGGCCAGCGTCGCAATCAGTGCCCAACAGATGTGCACAGAGCTGCTGCTTCACCGTCTGGCTGTGTGACGCAGTGCTGTGCCACCTCTCCATTACTCTCCATGGAAATAAGGGGCAGTGATGCCAAAGAATCACTTATATCCACATCAGACTCTGTTACATTGAAAATTGAAAGCAGACAATAGCTGAGCAATAGAGGATTGAAGTGTAGTTTCTGTAGTCTGGTTTATTTTTTGAGTCATGCAAGAAATCTCACTATCTAGTGTACTTTTGTTCAGCACTGTCAAACCATTCTCTTAGATTGAAATCCTTTAAAGCCTGACACTATCTCAGCTTCTCACACCTCACGTCTTGAGCTGATTCAGTCAGTACGACCTAAAAGTCCTTGTGGGGGAAAAAACACTCCTACTCCATCTCCATCAAATTCTGGTGTCTTGGTTTCTTTTCCAAACCCAGTGTAGAACGAGCTGGAAACTCTAATATCATCATTGCAGGTGATGTCTAGATTCTAGAAAACAACCCAGTGGGCATGTTTAGTTGGCCAAGAAGTTCAAGCAGCTACTCAAATGGGAGTGTGCTGTTATAGGAACATAATCATAACAGGGTGGTGGGTTGCCACCCAGTGCGAAGCAGTTATTTTTACCATGTTGAAATTGATCGTTTTTCTCATAACAGCACATCACAAGGTGTTTTATTCCACTTATACCACAGCCATTTGCCAACAATTACAATTTTTTAGTTCTTAACACATTGTATCTTTTATCCATTTATAGTTACAACACACGTTATTCAGATTTTGTAGCTATAAATGGTCATTTCTGTACCAGCCTCTCTTTTTCTTTCTTTTAATATGACAAAAAATGCAGCTTGTCTTTTTACCGAGAAGCTGCAAAGTATAACCACCTTCATCCTGAAGACTGGCAGAAAACCTCAGGTTCAAGTAGACTATAACAAGCCTATTTCAAAGTGGCCCGAAAAGCTGTGAAGTAGAGAGTAATGGTTTACTCTTCAATTTAATCT